>NW_018408642.1:291987-329344 GCF_002113885.1 Mizuhopecten yessoensis
GACGGACGGACGGACGGACGGACGGACGGACGGACGGACGGACGGACGGACGGACGACGGACGCCGCGCCACGGCATAAGCTCACTTGGCACTTCGTGCCAGGTGAGCTAAAAACAAATTGAGGGGAACACTACTTGCACTGATAACTGATGCAGTTGAACCTTTAGTCTTAATTTAGTCTTTTAATCGGTGATATTCAAATGATCATTTTAACTGAAAACAACCGATAACAAAATTGAACTTTCAAAATCCAAATTGGCTGCAAAGGTTAAGGGGAAACCTATATATGAAATTTTGAAAGGAACTGCCTTGCTGTTTTTGAGAAATACTGAAAACAAAACATTTATTGACGACAGACGGGAGACCGAATGACGGAAGTTTGATTTTAAGTATCATTTAATATAATATTTATTCAGATTGTTGTGATGAGGACGTGGCCAGGTTAGGGTCTATCTAAATCACTATTAAATACACATTACTTTTACAGAGAACCAATGTTTGGATTCTCAAATTGACTTTAAATGTCATTTTTCATACAAAATGATTTATTTATCAGGTCTACTAAAAGTAGTATTAACAGGCGACATTTTCACACGTGTTAAGTCAATTGTATTAGTCGCCTTTCCCAACATTTCAGGAATTTGAATTGCAAGCATCATCTAATATTTAGTCACTCAACTCCTGTTCTTTGTCATAGGTATTGTATGAACACTGAGCAAGTCGCAAACATGAGACACTTTTTTACACATTTATTTCGTTCTACTAAAATATCGCGATTAACCTGTTCATAATAACTTATCTATTTACATGTACAACCAGAGACGTATATATTACATGTAATATATACGTCTCTGGTACAACTAAATGAAAAAGGATGGCTCGTAACCAGTTTTATCAACTGAATATTTCTATATGCCTTTGACTTAAATGAAAAAGGTTACCACATTACATTGTCTGGGGTGGTTTCATTTCAATTTCAATTTCAAAGCATTTTATTGTCAATAGACAAATGGATTGGACAGCAGGCATAGCCTATTTAAGCCCTCTCCAAACACAGCAGCAAACAGTGGTACAAGCATAGACATAGACATTAGAACACATACAAACACAAACAGGTTGATATTATCAAATAAATAATCAAAGTAGGGGAAACAACTACTACATCCTATTTTTATTATAATTGAATCTAATGGTTTAAATTCTAACCTTTTATTTTGATACCGAAAAAACATAAAATAAATACATGTTATCAGGAAAAAGGAAAATTATTTGTTTATGGAGCTACATGTATAAACATTCGATGGGATTACGTTACCGCATCCCACAGATACATGCAACAAAGTGAACCCTGTATACCCTAATAGGACCACTACATGAATACGTATGGCTTGTAGCCAGTTTATCAACTAAACAGGTCTGTAAGCCTTTGACATAGAAGGCTACCACATTAAATTTTCTCGGTTGGTTTCATGGCATCAGATACAATTTAATGTGAATTTTCACCATAATACTATCACAAGTATCCTATTTTAAACTTCCTGTTTCCATATAGGCCAACTTTTTCACTTTTAATGCGTTTTTGAGGTGTCTGCTTTGTGATGCAGTGTCATGCATGGAGGACTGAAGGTGACTCAGTTGCCAAATTTTATATATAAACTAGGAGCTAATTAAAATATTTTAAGGTAATTATACATCCTCCTTAGATAACACTTATCAAACCATGGTACACCTTTTACTGATACATACATGTTAACTACATTAAATGACGTGTACGATATCGCATAAAATATTAAACATGTCTAAGTGGTATCCTGCATGGAGATATATAAACTTAAATTAGATGTTGGCCATTAATAAATGATTTTACATCTCTCCATCGCCTGTCTTAGTGATAGTCGCATGGAGATATATAAACATAAATTAGATGCTGGCCATTAATAAATGATTTTACATCTCTCCAGCGCCTGTCTTAGTGCTATCCTGCATGTAGATATATAAACTTAAATTAGATGTTGGCCTTTAACAGATGATTTTACATCTCTCCAGCGCCTGTCTTAGTGGTATCCTGCATGGAGATATATAAACTTAAATTAGATGTTGGCCTTTAACAGATGATTTTACATCTCTCCAGCGCCTGTCTTAGTGATAGTCGCATAGAGATCAACATTCGATGGCAAATGTTTCACAATTTAACTTAAATTAGATGTTGGCCTTTAACATCTCTCCAGTGCGCTGAATTCTAGACGTTTCTTTTGGTCTTTGAACACATACGAGACTTCAATGGACGAAATGGCCATATGGTGCAGTGAAAAAGTTCTCTGCATTTACCGATTTACATTGGTGCATCCCCCTTCATATTTACCGATTTACATTGGTGCATCCCCCTTCATATTTCCAGTCATTTAGTATGTCAGCGTGCTGTAATTCGACAATCTCAACCGACCAAACAGTCCGCCAACGCTCTGCTTAGGCCAAGGTGCAGATATACAGGTACACTGAATACTACGTGTGATGTCGACTTTGTTGGCGGACTCGCATTCAGAGAATCATATAATCATAAGTAACGCTAATAGGTTATTTACTTCTTAAACGTTTGTTTGCATGGTAGTAGATTCAATATTGTGTTTCAATATATTGCTAATTGGATATGAATTGACCGACGAGATCGGAATGAAGTATTCCCTGTGAATACGGCACCATTCTTCATTAACCTTTGTTTGCTTGGCAGTATATTCAATATGACTTTTTATATATTGTACAAGTCATTAGGAACAGAACATGCTTCGTATATTTCGTTCATAGTTTATTGTAGCTATTTATCAGTCACGATATACACAGCACTATTCCAGTGCATTTAATCCTACCCTCCGTGAATATAGCCACATTCCCAATAAATATAACATCCTTCCCGTGAATATAGCTACATTCCCCATAAATATAACATCCCTCCCGTGAATATAGCTACATTCCCCATAAATATAACACCCATCCCGTGAATAATACATGCTACGTGTTATATGAATCGGACTCGTATGTTTATCATCATATTACCTTTTTCTGAAGATGTTCATCAATTATCTTGCTCTGTCCTCTCGAATAATCTGAATTCGGTTTTATCATCGTTAGGTTATACTGCATGTCAGGAGTGCCCTGGTATGGTTGGATCAGAGTATTCCGTACATGGTTGACCAATCTGTCGTCAGCTGCTGAGTAATCAAGAATTGTCAGTTCTGTGTCGTGTGCAAATACACGAGTATTGGTAACTGTAACAATGCCGATACTTTCATTGTCACGTGATACCAGAACTTGAAGAACGCTGAACAGGAGGAAGATAGTGACCAGCACACCGCCGTACGAACAGATGCGTAGAGTCTTCCGTCGTCCCAACAACATAGTTTCTTGTTAGGAGGGGTGAGGTTCTACATCAAATCACTTCTGTAATGAGAATGTAAAACAATGGTTGTAAATTTGCAATTAAAAAAATATAAAGGAAACAATAAGTATAGCATGGAAGCAATTTTGTCTATTCGCTGCTGTGTTTTATAATAATCCTCTTCCTCCTCGTCATCGCATCACCTAAAGCCGACGCATCCAGTTCATGTGTTCGTACAGGCTCAATGTTTTGTATCGAACTGTACAATAAGTCTAAGATCACTGAAATTACACTATAGTTTCTAATGAAATTTCCAAATAACTACACCCCTGCAGGTGGGGGATTGGGAAAATAATATTCCTGCTGTTACCCACTGCATGTATCGTAGGAGGCGACTAATGAGGGAGCCGCTGTAGCATTGGGGTTTGGCTTTGGTGTTCTCTATTTGGGGACACAAAAGCATTTAGGGAAATGGCAACAACTGATTCACCCGTTGTCAGTATAATGTGACCGGGCGAGATGCTATGATGGGTTCCTTCATGGTATTTCAGTGAGATAGCACTATAAAGTCGGCATCAGATCCGCGCTATCACAAGGAGGCAGACAACATACTCTGTCTCCTGCATACACAAAAGCAAGCAAGCATACACTACACACATGGAGGCAAGTCCTTAAATGACCTTAGCTGTTAATAGGAAGTTAAACAAAATTAAATCAAACCAAACCAATCAACTAGAACCGGGGTGGGGTCATGAATTGTTGTAAACAGGCAAACAATATTATTTATGTAAAGATAAACTGGTCATGTTTATGATATTCGACTCGTATATACACTGTATATACAGAAAACCCTAAATGTCAACAATGTGGACAGCGAAGTGGAAATTTTGGAGCAATCCGCTCACCGTAATAAAGACAAATAAGGACTGATTTATATTACATCAAACGAAACTTAAAGCTTACTAGAAAAGTCTATAACTACAATCTAACATTTGAACGTGTTTTGTGCGGATGCTCCCTCGTTGTCCAGATTTAAACTGTATACTACATTGTACATACCCGAACATTGCATTACCCGACCATCAGCCGCCTCTCCCAATAAATAGCTTGTTTTATATCGCTTATCCGAACCGTTTTTATTTTATGCTGGGACTAAACAATGACATGATACTGTTTATATGCTTGTTTAGTTAGGGTCGTCATTTATTCGACATGTTAACATCATATGTTAATAAATAGTAAAATTTCATGTTCAAATATCTGACAAATGTCAACAAAACTAAGTAACAGTCGACCCTTCTGAAGGCATTTTCGTCGGCATCTAAGTTACAATTGTCAGTACACAATACGTACGCACGATGGCGAAGATTTGTAATATCAATTTACTTTGCTGCCATTGGTCCAAAACGGTGTCGACATCGGAGGCGTTTTCTCTGGGTAAAGACCACTTGACACAGCATTCATGTTTGCTTGTACTTAAAGTAATATTTGCTTTAGGGGCATTATACAAATTTCCGAATAAAGAGCTTCAAGTTCATTAGTTTTGTTTGAAGACGTTTTTGTTGAGTTTCAAATTCCAACTGTTTATTTAAATTGCATGCCTTGCGCTCTTGAATACAGTATTCATACAATTGACGATGTAAGTGAAGCAAGATTCGTGGATATTCTTTTTCCATCCATTAAGTTTTTAAATATTATTGACTCTCGGGAATCGTATTGCATTTAAGAAAGATGTTCTTTTCATTTGCGTCTTTAAAATTACAGTCCTGCTAGCCTTCTTCGCGTCTATTTCTTATAAGCAGGATGACATTGGCATTACTTTTTCGTACGTACATTGTATAATTGAAAGAGTTATAAAATTCCCGTATACCACACTCAGGGTGTGAAACGTGTCAAAGATATAAAACAAAAAAGAGTTGAATTTGATTTTCTTACGTGCCATAAAGATGTCGATGATTTACACACTGTTCTTCTGCTATAACAATCGTTTTTGTTAATACTACCTCTTAAGTGAATGATAAAGTCATTTAGCATACCAAGTAAGTTAATTGATCTCTACCAATATGTGTTCCACCCTGTGCAGGGTCTGGAAAAGACCACTGGTTAAGCTATATAGAAGACATCGATATCACTCTATAATGGTATAACACTTTTCTTATAAACAATTCTTGAATAGGTACTGTACATTGCAACTTTCTGTTCAAGAAACTTGAACAATAAAATTCATACTTTCTACTATTGATGCAGTAACATGTAAATCAAGATCCGGCCCAACATACCATTCATCTATTTGTAATAGGTATTTATTCATATTTAATCCAAATCTTTGAAAACACGTGATATCTATAAGAAATTTAAAATCCTGGCCTAAGTTGCTCAAAGGTTGTTTAGATTTAACCAGTGGTTAGGGAATATTTGAAAAACACAAGATAATCAAGAACATTTGATATCATTTCACTGCTATAGATTTGTTGAGACAGCTGAGATTGATGTGTCATATGGAATCTTATTCTTTTGAATCTCTTGTTCCTTAGAAATGTGAGGATATTATTTTTACTGTGTCATTTTCTATAAAAAAATGTATTGTACATTAGTACCTGTCAACTACAGAAATACTTACATGTACATGTAGAATGACTTAGATCCGATTCCTACAAAGTCGTCGCTATATCCGTTTCTCAGGGTGAATAAAGTGACGACCTTTTGTGCGTCAATTTCAACAGATTTAAAAGTGAATAGGACTAAAATACGCTGTATCAAAACGTATTATTACTTTAAAAGACCAGTGTATTTTTACGTACGTTATCATCCTCAATTTTCAATCCCGACTGATGCTGTGGAGCACATATACATGAGATTCGGTCTAGCCGACCCCTCCCTCTCGGATGATTACCTTTTATAAATCCATCATGTTATGCAGTGAATCAGAGATATTGCGGATTCAAATCCGAAATTGATTGAAGCCGGGAATCAAAGCAAATATATGCCGAGATTACACACAGACATGCAGCGTGCGATGTGGTCCCGTTCATAGACATCCCGTGTAATGTGTGATTGATAACTCATTGAGTGATATCACTATCTGGAATACCTTGAATTATATCAGGATCTTATACTTAACATTTAACAAAATCAAAAATATATATTGTTTAATTGTAGTTACCGGGAGTGGCTGGTATTATATCAGTAATACAATTATACACATGTCAAAATGATGCATCACTATGCACATTGCCCTTAGGCAAGTTCGTGAAATTACACTCGATCAAAACCAGGTTGTGGTTATAAGTAATATGTTAACTTACTTTCTTCTAGGGTAACTATGAATATGAATTTAGAGACGAGTCTTATATAACGTGAGAAATGAAATTCTGTACGTAACGGACATGTCTGTTTAGTGAAAAATGAAATTCTGTATGTAATGAGCATGTCTGTTTAGTGTGATCTGATTGTCTGTACGTAATGGACATGTCTGTTTAGTGAGAAATGAAATTATGTACGTAATGGACATGTCTGTTTAGTGAGAAATGAAATTATGTACGTATTTGACATGTCTGTTTAGTGAGAAATGAAATTCTGTACGTAATGGACATGTCTGTTTAGTGAGATCTGATTGTCTGTACGTAATGGGCATCTCTGTTTAGTGTGATCTGATTGTCTGTATGTAATGGGCATGTCTGTGTAGTGGGATCTGATTGTCTGTACGTAATGAGCATGTCTGTTTAGTGAGATCTGATTGTCTGTATGTAATGAGCATGTCTGTTTAGTGTGATCTGATTGTCTGTACGTAATGGGCATGTCTGTTTAGTGAGATCTGATTGTCTGTATGTAATGGGCATGTCTGTGTAGAGAGATCTGATTGTCTGTACGTAATGAGCATGTCTGTTTAGTGAGATCTGATTGTCTGTACGTAATGGGCATGTCTATTTAGGGAGATCTGATTTTCTGCATTACCTTCATGTACACTTACAGGCATGTAATTTGGGGATTCAAAAACGGGAGAAAAAAATGAAACGGTCGGAACACATTTCAACCAATCAGCCAAAAATTGTACTTGTTTAGGAACACATTAAGAACATTTTAATCGTTTAAAAAAAATCGAAAAATCGAGATAAATGCATAAGATGGGAAATAAATAGTATCCCTGTATATATATTTTCCCATTAGGTTATGAAACCACGCGTGTAAATTAGAGATTAATTCATATGTCAAATATTTGTAATGATTTGTGTCAAACTTTCGTTAAGAACGTAAACAATTACACCTGCTTTATATGTTTGTGAGCTTCGTGTGTCGATAATACACAGCTATACCTTCAGGATAAAACTGGTGATATTGTTTACAGTGTCTACACACCGTGTAAGGAATGTACGACGCTCAACTCGAATAATTAATTTGCAGGGGCCAGGTAAATTACACCAACAATCCGTGATCTCGAAATAGAAATCTATTATTTGGACTATTATAGTCTCAATATAGTAATGTACGTTTGGCTGGATGTAGTCATCAAACATCTCGAATTAGTAATCTTTTATCTTGGAGCAGTATTAGTAGTTTTATTATTCGACTTATCTGGTTACAGATCATTCTTTAATTATAACTCATGAAGAATAGATTTAGCATACCCTGTTTATCATTGCTTTTGCGGTTATTTTTTCACATAAATGCAATCATCTAAAAGCGACATCACGGATAAATACATCAAAAACTAGGATAAGTACATCAATAACTAGGATAAGTACACCAATAACTAGGATAAGTACATCAATAACTAGGATAAGTACATCAATAACTAGGATAAGTACATCAATAACTAGGATAAGTACATCAATAACTAGGATAAGTACATCAATAACTAGGATAAGTACATCAATAACTAGGATAAGTACATCAATAACTAGGATAAGTACATCAATAACTAGGATAAGTACATCAATAACTAGGATAAGTACATCAATAACTAGGATAAGTACATCAATAACTAGGATAAGTACATCAATAACTAGGATAAGTACATCAATAACTAGGATAAGTACATCAATAACTAGGATAAGTACATCAATAACTAGGATAAGTACATCAATAACTAGGATAAGTACATCAATAACTAGGATAAGTACATCAATAACTAGGATAAGTACATCAATAACTAGGATAAGTACATCAATAACTAGGATAAGTACATCAATAACTAGGATAAGTACATCAATAACTAGGATAAGTACATCAATAACTAGGATAAGTACATCAATAACTAGGATAAGTACATCAATAACTAGGATAAGTACATCAATAACTAGGATAAGTACATCAATAACTAGGATAAGTACATCAATAACTAGGATAAGTACATCAATAACTAGGATAAGTACATCAATAACTAGGATAAGTACATCAATAACTAGGATAAGTACATCAATAACTAGGATAAGTACATCAATAACTAGGATAAGTACATCAATAACTAGGATAAGTACATCAATAACTAGGATAAGTACATCAATAACTAGGATAAGTACATCAATAACTAGGATAAGTACATCAATAACTAGGATAAGTACATCAATAACTAGGATAAGTACATCAATAACTAGGATAAGTACATCAATAACTAGGATAAGTACATCAATAACTAGGATAAGTACATCAATAACTAGGATAAGTACATCAATAACTAGGATAAGTACATCAATAACTAGGATAAGTACATCAATAACTAGGATAAGTACATCAATAACTAGGATAAGTACATCAATAACTAGGATAAGTACATCAATAACTAGGATAAGTACATCAATAACTAGGATAAGTACATCAATAACTAGGATAAGTACATCAATAACTAGGATAAGTACATCAATAACTAGGATAAGTACATCAATAACTAGGATAAGTACATCAATAACTAGGATAAGTACATCAATAACTAGGATAAGTACATCAATAACTAGGATAAGTACATCAATAACTAGGATAAGTACATCAATAACTAGGATAAGTACATCAATAACTAGGATAAGTACATCAATAACTAGGATAAGTACATCAATAACTAGGATAAGTACATCAATAACTAGGATAAGTACATCAATAACTAGGATAAGTACATCAATAACTAGGATAAGTACATCAATAACTAGGATAAGTACATCAATAACTAGGATAAGTACATCAATAACTAGGATAAGTACATCAATAACTAGGATAAGTACATCAATAACTAGGATAAGTACATCAATAACTAGGATAAGTACATCAATAACTAGGATAAGTACATCAATAACTAGGATAAGTACATCAATAACTAGGATAAGTACATCAATAACTAGGATAAGTACATCAATAACTAGGATAAGTACATCAATAACTAGGATAAGTACATCAATAACTAGGATAAGTACATCAATAACTAGGATAAGTACATCAATAACTAGGATAAGTACATCAATAACTAGGATAAGTGCATCAATAACTATAATATCCCTTTTCAAATAATACATAAACATACCAATAGTATCTTCTCGTGGAAAATGATTTCCGGATTTCGCTTAAATATATTCATAAATGTGGTTAATCGCCAACAGAAAATGAGATTCCACAAGCGTCCGACCAAACGATTTAAAAAACACATGTTTGTGTCATTTCTGCTAACCCATGCGCACCATCTGATTGTAGCTCAAATGGCTTGCGGTCGAGGCGATAGCGAGCGAAAACTTTTACCGCGTTAGCTACGAGGCGATAGCGAGCGAAAACTGTTACCGTGTTAGCTACGAGGCGATAGCTACGAGGCGATAGCGAGCGAAAACTGTTACCGCATTAGCTACGAGGCGATAGCGAGCGAAAACTGTTACCGCGTTAGCTACGAGGCGATAGCGAGAGAAAACTGTTACCGCGTTAGCTACGAGGCGATAGCGAGCGAAAACTGTTACCGCGTTTGCTACGAGGCGATAGCGAGAGAAAACTGTTACCGCGTTTGCTACAGAGGCGATAGCGAGCGAAAACTGTTACCGCGTTTGCTACAGAGGCGATAGCGAGCGAAAACTGTTACCGCGTTTGCTACGAGGCGAACAGTTGTCAATGGTCAGAAGATACAACAGGGACTACGTTATGGAAACATTAGGCTTCAACAAAAAACTAATGACCTTTGGAAACTAACTAGGCTTCATTATATTATTGACGATGTGACAAGAATCCGAATCATTAATCTTGTCTGTACAGAGTCACGAACCTCAGGTAACTCAGGTATTTTATGAAAGTGAAACTCGCCATCAAGAGGTTTCATTTACACCAGAACTGTGCTACACCACAAGCTAGTCACTAGCTAACATGCCTCCGTACTTTAGATACATATGACCCTTAAATGGCCATAATAGCTCCTCTAAACCCTTGCTTTCCAGCTACAAGCTAACGCTAAACAGCTGAATTTAGATGACCTTGACCTTAGGTGACCTTAGCATAACTCCTCGTCCTGCATGTTCTTGTCCTTCATACAAATGTGGTCCAGTTGGGCACATAGTAACTGACCATCAAAGTAGTATCGACTATCAACATTTTTTTCATTATTAGACCACTACATGTACCAACAGTATATGGATTTCGAGATACTGACGGATCTCGTTGCGAAAATGAGCCCGACAAAAGGCAGAACGAGAGCATCCTAATTTGACTAAATGATACTGCGAGTACGATCTATCAGGTACATCAATTTACAAATCATGAACAGTTTCATATCCAGAGGGAAAACAAAACATAATTCTGTATATCTTGACCCCGATGACCAAACAACACACGGTGATCTATGTCTGCGGACAACACATCTAAAGTCGTTGACCTTGTATATAAACACAATTATACGAACTACTGGTAAAAGACCTAGGAATGCTGTAAAACCAAGGAAACTCTACGACAATATTGTCTAACATTTGTGAAAGAAGAAACTCCAGCCCGCTTCTATCCGACGTTCTCAGTTTGATAACGAGGCATTACTTAGATTTTACCTAGATTTCAAAAGTTAGTGATGTAATTTCGGGGGTTTTGTAGGATTCCTTGCCGACGTGGAGATTTTCATATACAATCAAGCCAGGATTTTAGGTTCAACGTTTTTATTCACCCAGGAGTTTCATCCCTGTAAGTCATTAAAATATACATATAAGACACATACATTTCGTATCGAACGCACCTGACTAAAATAACGCAATACACAATACACACGTACATTGATTATAACATTCCACACCACACGTTTTCCAAACGACCAGACTATAAATAACTGGACAATACATAACTGACGAGATAATTTACACAATGGCGTACGCAATAATATATAAATGTGGTTTACACTATAATGGTACGTTCTCCATTTATAAATATATAAACTAGCATTCTAGCGAGAATAAATACATACGCTCTACTAAATGACAAAATTATTGACCACGCCCGTCGGCGAAAATATAAAGGTAAATTAGAAATAGTCAGAAAATAATAATTTCAAGAATAAATAATACTTTACTTCTAATTCTATACTAGTTCCGAATATATAAAAAGTATTATTCTAGCCTATAAAATAAACAGAACAGTGACCTACCTAGTATGTGGTACCTGGGATAGACTCCGTTCATGATGCTCATAGGGCAGATTGAGATGATCGATGTATTCAATATGGAAGGTATCGATGAAATGGGCAGATAGAAAGTTCAGAGGTAGCGAAGAAAACTTTAGGGCGGGAAAAATGCACGCAATGCGACAGATGTCATGGGTCATTGGTCAAGTTGTCAAACTAGTTTACAAAAGACATACACAACATACACAATACGTCACATAGACCACACACGTATACACATCTAAAAACGAAAGTAGCGATGACGTGACACGGCGACTTCGGTAGTGAAAACGCGGCACGGATAACGGAATGAAAGAACAAAATACGGATTAGAATATAAATAATGAAATCGTAAATTATATTGTTACTAAAGAACTCATATTCAGTTTGTTCCCACTGAGTATGTACTTATTCAAATAATTATGAATATCAAAATAACAAGGGTGCTACAGTGACGTCAATGAGGTATTAGAAACTTAGTCTTCAGGTAATATTCCCCTTGTACTTATAAGTGCTTCCTTTGATCCTATTTTGCCTGGTCTGATCGGATTGGGAGTTGAAAAACGGGTTGTTTATGATATTCACAGTATGAATACATTGCTTCCTCCAGATATGCTGGCCTCAGAACACGTCTGTACGGAGGACATCAAGAGTACAGTTAACATCGCTTAGACAGTTAAGTAGTACTACTACAAAGGGACATGTATATAACATGTGAAATCTCACACCCCTTGTCATCACAGTCCTGCCATATTAAGGGGAAATGTTGGGATAAATGTGATTTCGTTAAGCTCACTTACATTTCTTCAATATTTAACACAGTACTGTACTTACGGGTGGGATTTGGTCATCACAAGATGCTGTTATCCAGGTCAGTAACCCCACGGTATGGCGTCTCTACTAACTATATACATGGACTACATACAAGACGTAGCAATGAGACCCTTGCATGACATATTTCTATAAACTTTAAATAACTTTTCAAAACAGGAGTTAATGACATATCAGGCTTACCTGTAACCGACTTCCTGGTAACTTTAACGTCTGCAGGTAAATTACCCTGTGACAAGCTCATTTACAAGTACACAAAAGTGTACACTAGAATGTCTACACACCCTGTAATGTTAAATCATCTCGCCTGCCATTACCCTTATATCGAACGCTTGGATGGCCGTTTTACGTTACAGTCGACCTACTGAAAGTCTGATAAATCGGGGTAGAACTTCGGAATGAATCAATGTGATCTGTTTAAATCACTTCCACAAAAGAAGCGCGACATATTCCGATAAAGGGTTTGATATTACCGATGATCTGCTGAAACTCAATTGTACACGCTTGACGGGTGATTTTATACAAATAATCCCTGACCCTTTACTATTGATATTTGGTTTAAAATCTTAAGTAGGCGATGTCTGGTCAACTTGTCTGAACATAACCGGTCCGTATAGGGTGCCTGGGATGGCGGTACTTATGTAGTGTATGGGATAGACTAGAAATTCCACACATCTGTGGCGACGGTAATTCTCTACCATTGAAACTGTCACAACCCTCAATTCTCTAGCATTGAAACTGTCACAGTCCTTCCTTCTCTAACATTCAAACTGTCACAGTCCTTCCTTCTCTAACATTCAAACTATCACAACCCTTACTTCTCTACCATTGAAACTGTCACAGTCCTTCCTTCTCTACCATTCAAACTATCACAACCCTCAATTCTCTAACATTGAAACTGTCACAGTCCTTCCTTCTCTAACATTGAAACTGTCACAGTCTTCCTTCTCTAACATTGAAACTGTCACAGTCCTTCCTTCTCTAACATTGAAACTGTCACAGTCCTTACTTCTCTAACATTGAAACTGTCACAACCCTCAATTCTCTAACATTGAAACTGTCACAGTCATTCCTTCTTTATCCTGTCTCCTACCACGTAACATGCAACAACCAACATATTTTATCTCTATTATTGAAACTGTAACAATCACTCATTGGCTTTCCTACCACTCCAACACATTTTTCTATCATTACAACCATGTTTTCTTTCCTAGGCAAACACGAGCCCAGCTCTATTAAGACCTTTAAACTATCGTGTTTTATTCCACGAATATAATCAACAAAATACAAATTCCAAAGCATATCCTTTCATGATATGACCGGTTTATATAGGATGATAAGGACAAGGATGATATGGTCTATATCATTAAGGTTTTATAAGAAGACGATATCTTCTCTGGAACTAGATAAGGAGAGTTTTGCATTATCGGGTAATAAACAATACGCTATAGAATGCATTTTCCCAACAAGCCATGCATGTGCAACACCAGCAGAAGGTTAGTAGGTAAATATTGATGATATTTGGCAAATTAAAACATGTATATAGACTACGTAGTATTGATATCGTTAAAATCAAATGACTTTTAAACATACACTGCTTAACAAAAAAAACATCTTTTTGTATAAACACAATACTACATTATGCATGATGGCCATATATTTTTTATCTGATCGACAACATTTGATTCTTTGAACATTTTGATAAAAATACGGATGTCATACGATAAGGATATAAATACCGTTGACGTGGAGATTTACGCAGGATTGCTCTATAGTAGTTAATACATATTCGGCTTTATGTAGAATCCCAAAATATTTAGACTGTAACGCGTGTCCCCATTGAACCCGAAAACTGTTCGTAGACTAAGGGAATCAGGGGTATATGTAGTCGCCATGTTAAATGTTAGGGGTGGCGAGTTGCTGAGACCTTTGTTTCAGTGGGGATGCAGGGTGGGGTGATATCGCGTTAAAGTAAATAGGGAGCAGAACTGCAACCCTTAAAGGATATAGTAGTCACCACCATAGATCGTAAAGATTACACTCAACATCAGTTTACAACGCAAAGCTTTGTTAACTTACAGGATATAGTAGTCACCACTATAGATAGTAAAGATTACACTCAACATCAGTTTACAACGCAAAGCTTTGTTAACTTACAGGATATAGTAGTCACCACTATAGATAGTAAAGATTACACTCAACATCAGTTTACAACGCAAAGCTTTGTTAACTTACAGGATATAGTAGTCACCACTATAGATAGTAAAGATTACACTCAACATCAGTTTACAACGCAAAGCTTTGTTAACTTACAGGATATAGTAGTCACCACTATAGATAGTAAAGATTACACTCAACATCAGTTTACAACGCAAAGCTTTGTTAACTTACAGGATATAGTAGTCACCACTATAGATAGTAAAGATTACACTCAACATCAGTTTACAACGCAAAGCTTTGTTAACTTACAGAAAGCCATTTCAAAATGTTTAATTAAAACGTTTCCGGTATCTAATATCTTGTATACAAATATATATGTAATATCACCAGGAAACTTTGCTGACGCCATTAAGTGTAAAACCGAAAGTAGACACACACGTACATATTTGTTCTGTGTGTAAAATCAATAGCGACTTACACGAATAAGACATTCGCTTATTTTCCCTACATTTGATATAAGGTGTACTTACAATATAAAACATCCGGCATCCCTGATGTATACGGAGCTGTTTGACAGGTGTGTACAAAACAGCTACTAACTAAGTACTCAAACCTGCTCAGGTGTACGCGAGATAAATACATACGCTTAAGTGATTTCTCACCCCTCTCCAACCGCTCTTATTACATTATAATGTCCAAATCCCTATACGTAACACCAGACTACCCAAACGTGTCCGTCCCACCTGTTATCACACTCCAACTACCTGTAATTAAAACTTAACTACAGACTTAAACTCTCCAGTCGTGATGACATATTCCCATTACCAAAGTTATGTGAAAACGTAGCCGTACCGGTTAATACAGTGGAACCTCTCTAGTCGGGATATCTGTCGGGATGTATCCACTCCGACATACAGTAGGGCCGTGGAATAGGGATGTATCCACACCGACCCACAGTAGGACAGTGGAATAGGGATGTATCCATTCCGACATACAGTAGGACAGTGGAATAGGGATGTATCCACTCCAACATACAGTAGGACAGTGGAATAGGGATGTATCCACTCCGACTCACGGTAGGGCCGTGAGATAGGGATGTATCCACTCCGACCCACAGTAGGGCCGTGAGATAGGGATGTATCCACTCCGACCTACAGTAGGACAGTGGGATTGGGATATATCCACTCCGACATACAGTAGGACAGTGGAATTGGGATGTATCCATTCCGACCCACGGTAGGGCCGTGAGATAGGGATGTATCCACTCCGACCTACAGTAGGGCCGTGTGATAGGGATGTATCCACTCCGACCCACAGAAGGACAGTGGAATTTGGATGTATCCACTCCGACCCACAGTAGGACCGTGGGATTGGGATGTATCCACTCCGACCAACAGTAGGGCCGTGTGATAGGGATGTATCCACTCCGACCCACAGTAGGACAGTGGAATTGGGATGTATCCACTCCGACCGACAGTAGGACAGTGGGATTGGGATGTATCCACTCCGACCCACAGTAGGACCGTGGGGTAGGGATATATCCACTCCGACCTACAGTAGGGCCGCGGAATTGGGATCTATCCACTCCGACCCACAGTAGGGCCGCGGGATTGGGATGTATCTACTCCGACCCACAGTAGGACAGTGGGATTGGGATGTATCCACTCCGACCCACAGTAGGGCCGTGAGATAGGGATGTATCCACTCTGACCCACAGTAGGACAGTGGGATTAGGATGTATCCACTCCGACCTACATTAGGGCCGTGGAATTGGGATGTATCCACTCCGACCCACAGAAGGACAGTGGAATTGGGATGTATCCACTCCGATCCACAGTAGGGCCGTGGAATTGGGATGTATCCACTCCGACCCACAGTAGGACACTGGAATTGGGATGTATCCACTCCGACCCACAGTAGGGCCGTGGGATAGGGATGTATCCACTCCGACCCACAGTAGGACAGTGGGATTGGGATGTATCCACTCCGACCCACAGTAGGGCCGTGGAATTGGGATGTATCCACTCCGACCCACAGTAGGGCCGCGGAATTGGGATGTATCCACTCCGACCCACAGTAGGGCCGCGGAATTGGGATGTATCCACTCCGACCCACAGTAGGGCCGCGGAATTGGGATGTATCCACTCCGACCCACAGTAGGGCCGCGGAATTGGGATGTATCCACTCCGACCCACAGTAGGGCCGCGGAATTGGGATGTATCCACTCCGACCCACAGTTGGACAGTGGGATTGGGATGTATCCACTCCGACCAAGTAGAACAGTGGGATAGGGATGTATTCACTCCGACCCACAGTAGGACCGTGGGATTGGGATGTATCCACTCCGACCTACAGTAGGGCCGTGGAATTGGGATGTATCCACTCCGACCCACATTAGGACCGTGGGATTGGGATGTATCCACTCCTACCCACAGTAGGGGGCCGTGGGATAGGAATGTATCCACTCCGACCCATAGTAGGACAGTGGGATTGGGATGTATCCACTCCGACCCACCGTAGGGCCGTGGGATAGGGATGTATCCATTCCGACCCACAGTAGGGCCGTGGCATTTGGATGTATCCACCCCGACCCACAGTAGGGCCGTGGGATTGGGATGTACCCACTCCGACCCACATGAGCCATGGGATAGGGATGTATCCACTCCGACCCACTGTAGGACAGTGGGATTGGGATGTATCCACTCCGACCCACAATTGGACAGTGGGATTGGGATGTATCCACTCCGACCAAGTAGGAGAGTGGGATAGGGATGTATCCACTCCGACCCACAGTAGGGCCGTGGAATTGGGATGTATCCACTCCGACCCATAGTAGGACAGTGGAATTGGGATGTATCCACTCCGACCCACCGTAGGGCCGTGGGATAGGGATGTATCCACTCCGACCCACAGTAGGGCCGTGGCATTTGGATGTATCCACCCCGACCCACAGTAGGGCCGTAGGATTGGGATGTACCCACTCCGACCCACATGAGCCATGGGATAGGGATGTATCCACTCCGACCCACAGTAGGACAGTGGGATTGGGATGTATCCACTCCGACCCACAGTAGGACCGCGGGGACTGGGATGTATCCACTTCGACCCTCAGTAGGACCGCGGGGTAGGGATGTATCCACTCCGACCTACAGTAGGACCGCGGGGACTGGGATGTATCCACTTCGACCCTCAGTAGGACCGCGGGGTAGGGATGTATCCTCTCCGACCCACAGTAGGACCGCGGGGACTGGGATGTATCCACTCCTACCTAAAGTAAGACCGCGGGGTAGGGATGTATCCATGTATCCACTCCGATCCTCAGTAGGACCGCGGGGTAGGGATATATCCACTCCGACCATCAGTAGGACCGCGGGGTAGGGATGTATCCACTCCGACCCTCAGAAGGACCGCGGGATAGGGATGTATCAACTCCGACCTACAGTAGGGCCGTGGGATAGGGATGTATCAACTCCGACCTACAGTAGCACCGCGGGATCGGGATGTATCCACTCCGACCCTCAGTAGGACAGTGGGGTAGGGATGTATCCACTCCGACCTACAGTATGACCGCGGGATAGGGATATATCCACTCCGACCTACAGTAGGACCGTGGGGTAGGGATATATCCACTCCGACCTGCAGTAGGGCCGTGGGGTAAGGATGTATCCACTCCGACCTACAGTAGGACCGCGGGATAGGGATATATCCACTCCGACCTGCAGTAGGACCGTGGGGTAGGGATGCATCCACTCCGACCTACAGTAGGACCGTGGGGTAGGGATATATCCACTCCGACCTGCAGTAGGGCCGTGGGGTAGGGATGTATCCACTCCGACCTACAGTAGGACCGCGGGATAGGGATATATCCACTCCGACCTGCAGTAGGACCGTGGGGTAGGGATGCATCCACTCCGACCTACAGTAGGACCGTGGGGTAGGGATATATCCACTCCGACCTGCAGTAGGGCCGTGGGGTAGGGATGTATCCACTCCGACCTACAGTAGGACCGCGGGATAGGGATATATCCACTCCGACCTGCAGTAGGACCGTGGGGTAGGGATGCATCCACTCCGACCTACAGTAGGACCGTGGGGTAGGGATATATCCACTCCGACCTGCAGTAGGGCCGTGGGGTAGGGATGTATCCACTCCGACCTACAGTAGGACCGCGGGATAGGGATATATCCACTCCGACCTGCAGTAGGACCGTGGGGTAGGGATGCATCCACTCCGACCTACAGTAGGACCGTGGGGTAGGGATATATCCACTCCGACCTGCAGTAGGGCCGTGGGGTAGGGATGTATCCACTCCGACCTACAGTAGGACCGCGGGATAGGGATATATCCACTCCGACCTGCAGTAGGACCGTGGGGTAGGGATGCATCCACTCCGACCTACAGTAGGACCGTGGGGTAGGGATATATCCACTCCGACCTGCAGTAGGGCCGTGGGGTAGGGATGTATCCACTCCGACCTACAGTAGGACCGCGGGATAGGGATATATCCACTCCGACCTGCAGTAGGACCGTGGGGTAGGGATGCATCCACTCCGACCTACAGTAGGACCGTGGGGTAGGGATATATCCACTCCGACCTGCAGTAGGGCCGTGGGGTAGGGATGTATCCACTCCGACCTACAGTAGGACCGCGGGATAGGGATATATCCACTCCGACCTGCAGTAGGACCGTGGGGTAGGGATGCATCCACTCCGACCTACAGTAGGACCGTGGGGTAGGGATATATCCACTCCGACCTGCAGTAGGGCCGTGGGGTAGGGATGTATCCACTCCGACCTACAGTAGGACCGCGGGATAGGGATATATCCACTCCGACCTGCAGTAGGACCGTGGGGTAGGGATGCATCCACTCCGACCTACAGTAGGACCGTGGGGTAGGGATATATCCACTCCGACCTGCAGTAGGGCCGTGGGGTAGGGATGTATCCACTCCGACCTACAGTAGGACCGCGGGATAGGGATATATCCACTCCGACCTGCAGTAGGACCGTGGGGTAGGGATGCATCCACTCCGACCTACAGTAGGACCGTGGGGTAGGGATATATCCACTCCGACCTGCAGTAGGGCCGTGGGGTAGGGATGTATCCACTCCGACCTACAGTAGGACCGCGGGATAGGGATATATCCACTCCGACCTGCAGTAGGACCGTGGGGTAGGGATGCATCCACTCCGACCTACAGTAGGACCGTGGGGTAGGGATATATCCACTCCGACCTGCAGTAGGGCCGTGGGGTAGGGATGTATCCACTCCGACCTACAGTAGGACCGCGGGATAGGGATATATCCACTCCGACCTGCAGTAGGACCGTGGGGTAGGGATGCATCCACTCCGACCTACAGTAGGACCGTGGGGTAGGGATATATCCACTCCGACCTGCAGTAGGGCCGTGGGGTAGGGATGTATCCACTCCGACCTACAGTAGGACCGCGGGATAGGGATATATCCACTCCGACCTGCAGTAGGACCGTGGGGTAGGGATGCATCCACTCCGACCTACAGTAGGACCGTGGGGTAGGGATATATCCACTCCGACCTGCAGTAGGGCCGTGGGGTAGGGATGTATCCACTCCGACCTACAGTAGGACCGCGGGATAGGGATATATCCACTCCGACCTGCAGTAGGACCGTGGGGTAGGGATGCATCCACTCCGACCTACAGTAGGACCGTGGGGTAGGGATATATCCACTCCGACCTGCAGTAGGGCCGTGGGGTAGGGATGTATCCACTCCGACCTACAGTAGGACCGCGGGATAGGGATATATCCACTCCGACCTGCAGTAGGACCGTGGGGTAGGGATGCATCCACTCCGACCTACAGTAGGACCGTGGGGTAGGGATATATCCACTCCGACCTGCAGTAGGGCCGTGGGGTAGGGATGTATCCACTCCGACCTACAGTAGGACCGCGGGATAGGGATATATCCACTCCGACCTGCAGTAGGACCGTGGGGTAGGGATGCATCCACTCCGACCTACAGTAGGACCGTGGGGTAGGGATATATCCACTCCGACCTGCAGTAGGGCCGTGGGGTAGGGATGTATCCACTCCGACCTACAGTAGGACCGCGGGATAGGGATATATCCACTCCGACCTGCAGTAGGACCGTGGGGTAGGGATGCATCCACTCCGACCTACAGTAGGACCGTGGGGTAGGGATATATCCACTCCGACCTGCAGTAGGGCCGTGGGGTAGGGATGTATCCACTCCGACCTACAGTAGGACCGCGGGATAGGGATATATCCACTCCGACCTGCAGTAGGACCGTGGGGTAGGGATGCATCCACTCCGACCTACAGTAGGACCGTGGGGTAGGGATATATCCACTCCGACCTGCAGTAGGGCCGTGGGGTAGGGATGTATCCACTCCGACCTACAGTAGGACCGCGGGATAGGGATATATCCACTCCGACCTGCAGTAGGACCGTGGGGTAGGGATGCATCCACTCCGACCTACAGTAGGACCGTGGGGTAGGGATATATCCACTCCGACCTGCAGTAGGGCCGTGGGGTAGGGATGTATCCACTCCGACCTACAGTAGGACCGCGGGATAGGGATATATCCACTCCGACCTGCAGTAGGACCGTGGGGTAGGGATGCATCCACTCCGACCTACAGTAGGACCGTGGGGTAGGGATATATCCACTCCGACCTGCAGTAGGGCCGTGGGGTAGGGATGTATCCACTCCGACCTACAGTAGGACCGCGGGATAGGGATATATCCACTCCGACCTGCAGTAGGACCGTGGGGTAGGGATGCATCCACTCCGACCTACAGTAGGACCGTGGGGTAGGGATATATCCACTCCGACCTGCAGTAGGGCCGTGGGGTAGGGATGTATCCACTCCGACCTACAGTAGGACCGCGGGATAGGGATATATCCACTCCGACCTGCAGTAGGACCGTGGGGTAGGGATGCATCCACTCCGACCTACAGTAGGACCGTGGGGTAGGGATATATCCACTCCGACCTGCAGTAGGGCCGTGGGGTAGGGATGTATCCACTCCGACCTACAGTAGGACCGCGGGATAGGGATATATCCACTCCGACCTGCAGTAGGACCGTGGGGTAGGGATGCATCCACTCCGACCTACAGTAGGACCGTGGGGTAGGGATATATCCACTCCGACCTGCAGTAGGGCCGTGGGGTAGGGATGTATCCACTCCGACCTACAGTAGGACCGCGGGATAGGGATATATCCACTCCGACCTGCAGTAGGACCGTGGGGTAGGGATGCATCCACTCCGACCTACAGTAGGACCGTGGGGTAGGGATATATCCACTCCGACCTGCAGTAGGGCCGTGGGGTAGGGATGTATCCACTCCGACCTACAGTAGGACCGCGGGATAGGGATATATCCACTCCGACCTGCAGTAGGACCGTGGGGTAGGGATGCATCCACTCCGACCTACAGTAGGACCGTGGGGTAGGGATATATCCACTCCGACCTGCAGTAGGGCCGTGGGGTAGGGATGTATCCACTCCGACCTACAGTAGGACCGCGGGATAGGGATATATCCACTCCGACCTGCAGTAGGACCGTGGGGTAGGGATGCATCCACTCCGACCTACAGTAGGACCGTGGGGTAGGGATATATCCACTCCGACCTGCAGTAGGGCCGTGGGGTAGGGATGTATCCACTCCGACCTACAGTAGGACCGCGGGATAGGGATATATCCACTCCGACCTGCAGTAGGACCGTGGGGTAGGGATGCATCCACTCCGACCTACAGTAGGACCGTGGGGTAGGGATATATCCACTCCGACCTGCAGTAGGGCCGTGGGGTAGGGATGTATCCACTCCGACCTACAGTAGGACCGCGGGATAGGGATATATCCACTCCGACCTGCAGTAGGACCGTGGGGTAGGGATGCATCCACTCCGACCTACAGTAGGACCGTGGGGTAGGGATATATCCACTCCGACCTGCAGTAGGGCCGTGGGGTAGGGATGTATCCACTCCGACCTACAGTAGGACCGCGGGATAGGGATATATCCACTCCGACCTGCAGTAGGACCGTGGGGTAGGGATGCATCCACTCCGACCTACAGTAGGACCGTGGGGTAGGGATATATCCACTCCGACCTGCAGTAGGGCCGTGGGGTAGGGATGTATCCACTCCGACCTACAGTAGGACCGCGGGATAGGGATATATCCACTCCGACCTGCAGTAGGACCGTGGGGTAGGGATGCATCCACTCCGACCTACAGTAGGACCGTGGGGTAGGGATATATCCACTCCGACCTGCAGTAGGGCCGTGGGGTAGGGATGTATCCACTCCGACCTACAGTAGGACCGCGGGATAGGGATATATCCACTCCGACCTGCAGTAGGACCGTGGGGTAGGGATGCATCCACTCCGACCTACAGTAGGACCGTGGGGTAGGGATATATCCACTCCGACCTGCAGTAGGGCCGTGGGGTAGGGATGTATCCACTCCGACCTACAGTAGGACCGCGGGATAGGGATATATCCACTCCGACCTGCAGTAGGACCGTGGGGTAGGGATGCATCCACTCCGACCTACAGTAGGACCGTGGGGTAGGGATATATCCACTCCGACCTGCAGTAGGGCCGTGGGGTAGGGATGTATCCACTCCGACCTACAGTAGGACCGCGGGATAGGGATATATCCACTCCGACCTGCAGTAGGACCGTGGGGTAGGGATGCATCCACTCCGACCTACAGTAGGACCGTGGGGTAGGGATATATCCACTCCGACCTGCAGTAGGGCCGTGGGGTAGGGATGTATCCACTCCGACCTACAGTAGGACCGCGGGATAGGGATATATCCACTCCGACCTGCAGTAGGACCGTGGGGTAGGGATGCATCCACTCCGACCTACAGTAGGACCGTGGGGTAGGGATATATCCACTCCGACCTGCAGTAGGGCCGTGGGGTAGGGATGTATCCACTCCGACCTACAGTAGGACCGCGGGATAGGGATATATCCACTCCGACCTGCAGTAGGACCGTGGGGTAGGGATGCATCCACTCCGACCTACAGTAGGACCGTGGGGTAGGGATATATCCACTCCGACCTGCAGTAGGGCCGTGGGGTAGGGATGTATCCACTCCGACCTACAGTAGGACCGCGGGATAGGGATATATCCACTCCGACCTGCAGTAGGACCGTGGGGTAGGGATGCATCCACTCCGACCTACAGTAGGACCGTGGGGTAGGGATATATCCACTCCGACCTGCAGTAGGGCCGTGGGGTAGGGATGTATCCACTCCGACCTACAGTAGGACCGCGGGATAGGGATATATCNTTGGGGGACCCTCCATAAGAGTATAAGTCCAGTAATGTGTCGGAGCGATCACTGTCATTGTGGGGGACCCTACATGAGAGTACCAGGCGAGTAATGTGTCAGAGCAATCACTGTCATTCTGGGGGACCCTACATGAGAGTACCAGGCGAGTCATGAGTCAGAGCAATCACTGTCATTGCGGGGGACCCTACATGAGAGTACCAGCCGCGTAATGTGTCAGAGCAATAACTGTCATTCTGGGGGACCCTACATGAGAGTACCAGGCGAGTAATGTGTCAGAGCGATCACTGTCATTGTAGGGGACCCTACATAAGAGTATAAGGCGAGTAATGTGTCGGAGCGATCACTGTCATTGTGGGGGACCTTACATAAGAGTATAAGGCGAGTATTGTGTCAGAGAGATCACTGTCATTGAAGGGGGCCCTACATGAGAGTATAAGGCGAGTAATGTGTCAGAGCAATCACTGTCATTGTGGGGGACCCTACATGAGAGTACCAGCCGCGTAATGTGTCAGAGCAATCACTGTCATTCTGGGGGACCCTACATGAGAGTACCAGGCGAGTCATGTGTCAGAGCAATCACTGTCATTGTGGGGGACCCTATATGAGAGTTTAAGGCGAGTAATGTGTCAGAGCAATCACTGTCATTGTGGGGGACCCTACATGAGAGTACTAGGCGAGTAATGTGTCAGAGCAATCACTGTCATTCTGGGGGACCCTACATGAGAGTACCAGGCGAGTCATGTGTCAGAGCGGTCACTGTCATTGTGGGGACCCTACATGAGAGTATAAGGCGAGTAATGTGTCAGAGCAACCACTGTCATTGTGGGGGACCCTACATGAGAGTACCAGGCAAGTAATGTGTCAAGAGCGGTCACTGTCATTGTGGGGACCCTACATGAGAGTATAAGGCGAGTAATGTGTCAGAGCAACCACTGTCATTGTGGGGGACCCTACATGAGAGTATAAGGCAAGTAATGTGTCAGAGCGGTCACTGTCATTGTGGGGACCCTACATGAGAGTATAATGCGAGTAATGTGTCAGAGCAACCACTGTCATTGTGGGGGACCCTACATAAGAGTATAAGGCGAGTATTGTGTCAGAGCGATCACTGTCACTGTTGGGGACCCTACAGGAGAGTACAAGGGGAGTAATGTGTCAGAGCGATCGCTGTCATTGTAGGGAACCCTACATGAGAGTATAACGCGAGTAATGTGTCAGAGCTATCACTGTCATTGTGGGGGACCCTACAGGAGAGTACAAGGGGAGTCATGTGTCAGAGCGATTACTGTTTGTGTATGGGACCCTACATGAGAGAATAAGTCCAGTAATGTGTCAGATCGATCACTGTCATTGTTGGGGACCCTACATGAGAGGATAAGTCCAGTAATGTGTCAGAGCGATTACTGTCTGTGTAGGGGACCCTACTTGAGAGTACCAGGCGAGTTATGTGTCAGAGCGATTACTGTTTGTGTAGGGGACCCTACATGAGAGTATAAGTCCAGTAATGTGTCAGAGCGATCACTGTCATTGTTGGGGACCCTACAGGAGATTACAAGGGGAGTCATGTGTCAGAGCGATTACTGTCTGTGTAGGGGACCTTCCATTGGAGTATAAGGCGATTCACGTGTCAGCGATTACTGTCTGTGTAGGGGACCCTCCCTGAGAGTTCCAACGAGTAACATGGCAGCGATTACTGTCCGTGTAGGGGACCCACCATGAGAGAACAAGGCAAGTACTTCGGTATTAAAAATAAACAAGAGGCCCAGAGGGCCTGTATCGCTCACCTGTTTCTTTTGTTACATGCAACTGACATATAGGTAACTTAAGACAAAATTTGGTAACTAGAACACAAGACATTTTAACATCTCTTAAACGGTTCTGAAGATATGGTTTTTTGAAACTTGAAATTTTAATGTTAAAGCTTTTAACTCATATTGACCTTTGACTCCTGACTTGCACTTAAAGTTGGCTTTTGACCTCATTACTGTAATAAAGAAAACAATTCACACAGCTGGTCTACATAACACAACCAAGTATCATGACTCTAGTCCAAATGGTTCTTAGGATATTGTTGTTTGAAGTTTTTAACATAATTGACACCAGTGACCTTGAAAGTAGGTCAAGGTCATTTTAACGAGGAAACTTTATAGCACTCCATCCCAGCTACCTACTGGCCAAATATCATGACCCTGGGCCTAATGGAACTTGAGAAGAAGATTGTTAAAGATTTTAACCAAAGTTGACATTTGAACCCCCGACTAGCATTTAAATTTGACCTTTGACCTCATAACTGTAACGAGAAAAATATTCGCACTGCTGGTCTACATAACATACCCAAGTATCATGACTCTACTTCAAATGGTTCTTATGATATTGTTGTTTGAAAATTTTCACATATTTGACCGCTGTGACCTTGACAGTAGGTCAAGGTCATTTTAATGAGGAAACTTTATAGCACTCCATCCCAGGTACCTACTGGCCAAATATCATGACCCTGGACCTTATGGAACTTGAGAAGAAGATTAACTGTTAAAGATTTTAACCAAAGTTGATATTTGAACCCCCCACTCGCATTTAAAGTAGACCTCTGACCTCATAACTGTAACTAAGAAAAATATTCGCACTGCTGGTCTTCATAACATACCAAAGTATCATGACTCTAGTTCAAATGAATCTTAGGATATTGTTGTTTGAAAATTTTCACATATTTGACCTTGAAAGTAGGTCAAGGTCATTTTAATGAGGAAACTTTAAAGCACTCCATCCCAGGTACCTACTGGCCAAAAATCATGACACTGGACCTTATGGAACTTGAGAAGAAGATTGTTAAAGATTTTAACCAAAGTTGATATGTGAACCCCCCACTCGCTTTTAAAGTAGACCTCTGACCTCATAACTGTAACTGAGAAAAATATTCGCACTGCTGGTCTTCATAACATACCCAAGTATCATGACTTTAGTTCAAATGGTACTTAGGATATTGTTGTTTGAAAATTTTCACATATTTGACCTTGAAAGTAGGTCAAGGTCATTTTAATGAGGAAACTTTATAGCACTCCATCCCAGGTACCTACTGGCCAAAAATCATGACCCTGGGCCCTACAGTTCTTCAGAAGAAGTCGTTCAAAAGAAAAAGTTGACGGACGGACGACGGACTACAGACGCCAGAAGCCAGACGCCGCAGTACGGCATGAGCTCACATGGCCCTTCGGGCTAACAAAGGGACATAACTCTGTATATAGTTGGGCATAAAATCTGATAGTAGTGCGAGAAATTCCGCCTTCCCAAGATTCATTAATATGGTATATGTTCAACGTAGGTGAAATACCATGAAACTTATGCTCCGGACAATTTTCTGCATTAAAAATAAACAAAGGATCATAACTCTGTATATAGTGAAGCATGAGACCTAATTCTATTGCACTGCACACCTTCTGTGGGTGAGGCAGATATAGTTCAAGCTTGATGAAGATATCTGTAACGGTTTGAAATTTACGGGCCAGGCCAGACAAGAATTTACTGAAAATGTTGCACTTATTTGACCTTTGACCTTGAGGTGAAGGTCACAGTGACCTAATTCCAGTGCACTGCATACCTCCTGTGGGTGATGCATCCATACCTAAAGTTTCATCAAGATATCTTTAACGGTTTAAAAGTTAAGGCCCGGACAAGTTCGACTAGAAGAACCAGAACCAGATGAAGAAGTAGAAGCAGTACTAATACAATATGTCTCCCTTCATTGAAGGGGAGACATAATAAAATACACAACACTTTGATTTCATCATTATTTTTTAATACCAATGATTAACATTTCACTTATAAAATATGGTCTCAATACTGGAACAAAGTTCTGTACATCTCACCAGAGATGTATATATATATATTACATGTAATATATACGTCTCTGATCTCACAGAACTCATAGAATTAGTGTTACCACAGGGTCAGACACAGATGTTCGTTGATCTTGTGCTTCTAGCTATATAGTGTAGAAGTAGTACCAACTGTATCAGACTTGCACATGCCCCAGATTTCTCATGTGCTAAACAACATACATGTACATGTATCTATATAACTACTATCCATAGACTGGTACAAGCCCAACATAAGTTGTGTACTACTAATCTTAGACTTGCATAAGCCCCAAATATATTGTGTTCATTACCTGTGAGTTTTACTGTCATGTCTCCGATAACTCAAGCATTCTGCCGCTATGCATTTAACGAAGTATTCACAACCCCGACAGTCTTATACATACAAAACCTCCCTATATCACACAGTACCACAGTTACCCAGACAGTCTTATATATACAAAACCTCCCTATATCACACAGTACCACAGTTACCCAGACAGTCTTATACATACAAAACCTCCCTATATCACACAGTACCACAGTTACCCAGACAGTCTTATACATACAAAACCTCCCTATATCACACAGTACCACAGTTACCCAGACAGTCTTATACATACAAAACCTCCCTATATCACACAGTACCACAGTTACCCAGACAGTCTTATACATACAAAACCTCCCTATATCACACAGTACCACAGTTACCCAGACAGTCTTATACATACAAAACCTCCCTATATCACACAGTACCACAGTTACCCAGACAGTCTTATACATACAAAACCTCCCTATATCACACAGTACCACAGTTACCCAGACAGTCTTATACATACAAAACCTCCCTATATCACACAGTACCACAGTTACCCAGACAGTCTTATACATACAAAACCTCCCTATATCACACAGTACCACAGTTACCCAGACAGTCTTATACATACAAAACCTCCCTATATCACACAGTACCACAGTTACCCAGACAGTCTTATACATACAAAACCTCCCTATATCACACAGTACCACAGTTACCCAGACAGTCTTATACATACAAAACCTCCCTATATCACACAGCACCACATTATATCTAAACCCTGGAACACTTAATTCAATATTTAAAAAAAAATGTTTGTTCACTTCTCATTAAGCTAAGCAGGCTTTTGTAACAATTGGGACGAGGCTTTAGCCGTCTGATACAGTACCATTACATGTATACAGATCAATGATCCAGGCACCTGGACCATGGTTTTGCCGTAGTTGATTTTTTTTGTGCTGGTGGGTATTATAACCTGGGCTATGGTCTCAGTTGTGATCAGCTTTACCACTAAACAGAAGAGAATAGGTCAGGAGCAGAAATAGCATTTTGCTTTTTCAAATGTTCTACTTAAATAGAGACAATACATATGACAAGACAAAATTCGTGAATTTAAATACTTCATGAAGATTGACAGAAAATATCATTTCAGTATCATGTTGTGGCGTTATGTTCAAATCTAAATTTGGTTTCATTTGTATTTCTTATGAAAATAGAACTTATCATAGTTGTGTACTCAGCAGCTATGGTGGTCTTTATTGAGACCACAACCTGATTTCTGTGAAAATTAATAAATGCTATAACAAAAATATTACCAGTTTGCATTGATTCATAATACAATTGTTATGGCAAACTGATAACGCCTCTCTATTTGATGAGTAATCAGCTGATAACCTGGGTTACATACTCCAACACAGAAGCTGCATATATTCGTACAAACTTACATACATGTACCTCATAACAAGAAGCTGATCATAGAACAAATTATGACAGCAAAGTAATAATCTCTGTATCAGGTCAATTTCCCTGTAAATTCAATGAAAATGTCCTTGGTGCGTTAAATATGAAAGCTTAAATTTGTTAATTCAAGTGTCTGCTATATAAGAAATTATGCCAAAGAAAGTGACTACTCTACTATTTCCTCCTTTTTTCTTTCTTCTTTCTTTCAGACAAATGGCCAAATTCCACACATTTATCTAGACTGATAAAACATACTGTAGATTTGTATTGATGCAGTCACCTTATATATCTTCATGCAAAAACATGAACAAGATAAAGAACAGACTTGCACACCTAAAACTCCAATACATTCAGGTTGTGTGCTTTACTCTACATACCATTGGTACATCATGAATTTGCTCAGGGGGAAAAGATTTCAAAACGTGTGTAATCAAAAGGTCATATTATATAATCCGATTTTTTGAAATACAGATTTTGGGTTAGAGTAAATTAAATCTGTAAATTAAAGAAAATATGGAACAAACCTCACTCACTAATAAATTATAGCATTATTCAATTATTGTTTGACTTCAGCAGATTCCAGATTTATTTTTCTGAAGTCACTGTCATCTTAGGCAGTGTTATCCCCAGAATTTTTTTCTAATATTTATATTTATTCTATATTTTTGCCAGGCATTGAGTAAAATACACCTTATTAATATCTTTTATAACATTTATGATTGTCAAAATATATTTTACATATCAGGTGGTATATGTACTAACCATCCCAAAGAAAGTTAATAAGCCCTTTGCAAACAGTTTATGTGTCTATCCTCTGGTAATTACGAACTTAAAGAGCACCTTCAATGTAACGTCATCAACTTGATAATAAGGGCCAGCTGTTTTACTGGCAAAATTGAATCTCTTAATTATTAAAGTTTGATGAATATGAAGTTCTGGCAAGACATTTTGAAATGGCTGTTATTACCTTGTCATCTATATAGATATACATCTGTTTTCAAATTAAATCTAACTTGTGAACAAGCATAACTGAAATTTGTATTCAAATACAATGTATAACACGTTCAATCAATAAGGAATAAACCAATGTGAAATACATATAACAAGTCACAACAAGAGTTCCATGAAGCGGTACATGATATGCCCGTCAGATGTCGAATGAGTATTGCAACAAAGGGCCATAAGCCCATAAAGGTATTGCGCAAAAATTGTGTTCCGACAGCTGTACAAAAGGCCGTAAGTCCGTAAATTATGGCTGAAGTTTGAGATGAATACATTCAAAACCTCTCAAGTTATTGAGCAGAAAGCATTACATCAATTATATAAAGGGCCATAACTCCCTTTATAACAGGCGGATAATGTTTATCAAAATAGTGCAAGCTTTCATAGAAATGAACCTTCCTATTAAGTTTGAAATGAATCTATTCAAAATTACTGAAGTTATTGAGCGAAAACTGTCACGTTAATTCTATAAAGGGCCATAAGCGAAAACTGTTCCGGCAATTCCTCAAAGGGCCATAATTCCGTAAATAACTGGCAAATAATTTTGGTTATCGAACCTGTCCAAGAGTTTATGGCAATGAACCTTCCTACCAAGTTTGAAATGAATCCATTCAAAATTACTCAAGTTATTGAGCGGAAACTAATGTGTAAGCATGCCCGCGTGAAAACATAATACGTCCCATCATTCGACGGGCGTATAATAAAAAGTAAATCAAAGCAATGATTTTTGAAGTTAAGACTAACATGCTGTCAAAAATGAAATCAAACAATGATTTTAACAATATATTCCAAATGAACCCTGCATCCAGCAAACATTCAACTCTTTTATCATACTAGACATAACTGTCATCCAGCAAACATTCAGCTCTTCTATCATACTAGACAGAACTGTCATCACTGCAACAATGTGAATGTATATTGTACAAGTTTCAACTGCTTACACAGAAGATAGTTAGTTTTGAGATAACTTTCATTTATTCATGTGTCACATTGTTATACTGATGCCAAGTTGTTCGTGCAGAAACAGAACATTCCACAACATTTGTGAGAATGGTTGTTTCCCGTGAATACCATCATAATTACAAAGCCGACTTTGAGTAGTGACTAAACACAAGGTATATACAAAACATACCATAGAGCATGGTCGTATCAAAATGGATCACAAATTGTCAAGGTGGGCTTCTTCCCCATTTTTATCAGATTTCTCAACAGTATCTAACACATCCTCAGGGAAGCATGTTCTCAGGGTGATTCTTGTTCTAACAATGCCAGACAATGACACATTCTCAGACTGACACATGTCTTCAGAACAATAATTTCTGCAGGAGAAATGTTCTTACCCGTGACACTCAAATTCGACACTCAAGTTCAAAAGTTCTGAGAATGTCAGACATTCTCAGGGTGGCACTCTGGCTAACAAGTTTCGAGTGACACATGTTCAAGGTAGATGCATTTCAATCAGACTTTCCTTCACAGAAAACAGCTATTCGGAAAACAATCACTTCTGGAACATACCAAAGTCATACCCCAGAATCAATTTTCTTCCAAATTAAATTTCTGTGTTCATAGTAACTTGTCAGACAATATCTCACACTTTTTCTGGGGTTTTTGCCGTACCCTCATCAACAGAAACCTGCTCCTTCTTCTTCTCTTTAAGTTGACTTAAAAAGTTCTCCAATTGAAACAATACTTCCTTCTTTTTCTGTTCTTCCTGTACTGTTAGAGGGGCAGGTTGTGGTTGAACCTTCGGTTCAGACATTGCAAGCTCCCCAAGGAGTGGTTGTTTGACCTTTGGAAACTTAGCACTTGTAAATTTCGGTTTGCCTTTGGCGTAAGGGTCTACGTACGAGTGTGGGGAACGATTGCTTGACCAGGATTGACTTTGGTTGCTATAGGATCCTTTCCTAGAGGATGCTGAATAGCGAGATGTTTTACTCCTACTGGGACTTTGAGATGACGAAGACGAATATGAAGAGCTACGAGATGACCAGGAGTCTGAGGAGCTAGGGCTTCGCGACCGTTTACTACCTTTGAAATGTTTATCACGACCGTAGTTTCTTTTATCCTTGAAGGACTCCTTATATTCGCCCCTTTCTTTGTATTGGTTCCTCCCCCGTCCGCCCCGGTGCCAATTTCGACCTTTGTATCCCCCTCTGCCCCTGCCAGCTCTTCCCCTTCCTAAACCGCGAGGAACATATTTGTTGGCTTGCTTGTTCTCTCTCCGGGCACTCTGTATGACATCGGGAAGATTGTGTTTTTGCTTGGAGTAGTCACTACCTTCTGAGTAGTGACGATTTCGTGAACCACTGGCACCTTCCCTATATTTACCCATATCTTTCTTATTAAACATCTTCTCTATTTTCTTGTAGCGCCCAGAACTTCGATCTGGCAGCTCCTCGTCAACATCATCATGATAACTTCCATTAGAACTTTCAGATTCTGAGGAGGAATAATCACTCTTATGTCTAGAGTCAGCCCTGATGTCTGGTGGTGTCTGGCGGTGTTTAGATTTATCTTTTTCGAGCTCTGGTGAAGGTCTGCGATGTCGTGTACTTGTATGAGTACCTCGACTACTTGCGATAGATCCCTCAAGGCTGTCCCTGTCCGAGTGTCGTTTGATGTTCTCCTCCGACACCTTATTGCTTTCACTGAAGTGATCATTCTTGATGTGAATCCTTAACCCCTCCATGTCCCTACCTACTTGTGCCCTTTCCTTGTCAGTCATTTTCTTCAGTTTCACTTTATCTTCTACAGCATCCAAACCTACTGTAGATAGTTCCCTCTCATCCTTCTTACTTGCATGTTTATCATCTTTCCTTTTTCCTTCCAAAATGATGGTTTTACTGAAAACCCTTTCCTCAGATTCCCGACTCTGATCCTGCAGTTGCATGTCAAAGCGAGACCTCCTCCTCCTTTGTCCGTCGCCTCCTACACGAGCATCCTTTTCTCCTGGACTGTCCCATTTTGACTTAATTATCTCTTCACTTTGTACGACCCCTAATGACCCCTGACCACTAGATGACCTATGACCATCTATTTGACTTCTAGACTGAAGCTTGTTTTTATCCATAGTAATCCTGTTTTCACTGGCCTTTCGTGAGTCTCCATCTTGTGGCTTCCTCTTGTTGTACTCCGCCTGTTTACGCTTCCTTTCTAATTCAACATTTGTAGCTTGTTTCCAGCTTTCATATTTCATCTGCAGATATTGCCTCTTATGTTCTTCAGGAGACAGAGATCTCTCCCTCTTATCCTCAAAGGAATGAGCTGAACTAGACCTTGATCTGTCCCTTTTCCTTGGAGGTAGTTTCCTTTCACTGGTTTTGCCAGCAACCTTAGACTTAGAATCAGTCGAATACTCATCCTCATCCTTGTATTTTTTGGTTTTCTCTTTAGATCCAGACTTCCTTCTGTCCTTTCTATCAATATCCTCTTTGTCAATAAAAATGTCCCGTTCAAATTCAGGACTTTTATGAAATTCGTGAATTTTGTTCTCTTTTCTTTCACTTTTACGCGACACACGGCCGCTCCCACTCTCACTGAACTGGTCTCGTTTTGTTTCAAAAGAACTGTCTAATCTAATGTCTCTGTCACTTACATCCTCAAACGACTCCCTACTTCTCTTTTTCTGATGTGACCTAGAAGTTGATCGGTCACTACTGTGAGAACTTCTGGGATCCTTTCTGCTCCTGTCTCCCTCCTGCTCAACAGATCTTTTTCTGCTCTGTTGTTTATTCTTGTCTATGGAATGGGATTTTGATTTGTGTTTAGAAGATTCTCTGTTATGTTTCTCTTTAGCTCCCTCATCCTTCCGACACATCTTATCTCTGTCTTGTTCCTTCACCTCAGACTTCTTCCTCTCCTCCTCTGGAGGAGAAGTCCTGTAGTTTCCGTCAGCTCCAAACAAAAAGGAGGATGTGTGGTCTACAGCGTATGCTTCACTAGGAGATGGGACTTTAGCTGCTGCTGCTGACCTACGATCCAGCTCTGCCTGATAGATTTCTCTTGAAGACTCCGGGTTTATGTACTTGTCTGTGTCCTTTTCCATTTCTTCCTTGCTATGACTGTCCTTGACTCTCCGCTGGTGTCTGCGATCCCTTGGAATGGATGAATCTTCGCTGTCAGAGGAAGAACTACTGTCACTTGAGCTTCCGCTACTGCTGCTGCCACTGCTGCTGCTGCTGGAGTCAAACTCAGTCGAACGGTGGCGGCGAGGGTGGCTCCTTCCTCTGAATTCTTGTTCTGGAGAATAAGACCGGTGTCGCAGATCATCTCCAGCACTTCTCCTTCTTTTATGCGAGTCTCTGTAACATTAAACCTCAAATCAAAAACTGTTCACAAGTGATTAGAATCAAGTGTACTACTTGAAAGCATTATTTACTGTAAGAAGCATTTCTTTATTATATTTAGTCTTTCTGTAAATATTTCAGGATTTATAAAATTAACACTAGCGTTCAATACCAAATTCATGACTGAAATCTTTCATTTTCTCAACAAGGACCAAATACTGGTTATTTTTTTCCCAAAGTTCTTATTGTTTAATAATAATAGTAATGATTTATCTGTAATACTTAAACAAAGATTAAATATTTATTTTATTCAAATGTTTTGAAATAAGTTGTTTGAAGCAGTTATTCATACTTGCCAACTTTTTGAAATTTCCTTGGGGGAGATTACACGTGCTTGTGAATAAATGAAATGTGTGTATGTACACCCTAGGGAAAAACAACGATTTTAATTGACATCTTTTGAGCTGTTCTTTCAGATGAAAGAATTAGATGTTAGAATATAGGAATAGTTTAACAAATTCACTGGTTGAAAATGCTCAATTTTCGGGTTCGAAATCGGGGGTCTCCCTCCATAATCGGGAGAGTTGGCAAGTATGGTAATTTCAAAAATAGGAAATCTTGAAAGAGATTTAAGATATCAAGACGAGACTCTATTTAAACATAGTCATTTTTAACCCATCACCCCTCAAGTCACATTTGAACCTTACCAAATCAAAGACATGGGAAGTCCAGTTTAGATATGAAGGGGTGAAAGAGTTTAATAATGAGCTAAATCATGTATCTGATATGCCCTTCTTTCAAAGGACCCATTCAAAAGTTTAAGTCACTAAATCCACACAGTATTCCTATTGATGGGCCCCAGTGTGGATCTGTAAGCCTTTGATCACTGTAAAATTAACAAGCGAGATTCTTTATAACATACCTGTTTTATTTGGCAAAGGTGACCACAGAGAGTATATAAAATAAAAAGAGACAGTGAATAGTCTGAAGAACTCTTTTTTATGGGTTCTTATTTTGAAAGTTTCTGCAGAAAAAAAAAATCTGCAAAGAAGTATGTACTATCAGCAAAATTAGTAGCAAAATGTTCAATCCTTATCCCAGTACATTGAAATCTGCTAAAAAAATCTCATGAAACTGACCATTTTAGTGAAGAGCTTACCCTAGTCTAGATCTGTCCTCCTGGATTAACTTCTTGAGAGTTTTTGATGTCTCCCTGTTCTTATGTCTGTCAGAGGATTTATCCAGACTCCTGTCCTGGGGGATGACTGGTGATGGGGATCGTCCTCGCAGTGCTCTCTCACGTTCTTTCCTCTCCTGAAGCAGGAAAAACAATTTAATCATTTTCAGATCATTGGTGAATATCAGATGTTCTGAACTAGATTTATCATCACTTTATTAATGAGCATAGTTTACATCCCTGGTGCTATCAAAAAATCAAGTAAGTCTTGAAAACAACTTTCTAACACTCAAGCAGGGAGGTCTCTGATCAATGTGCAAGTTTTATACAAACTTAAAGGTAGAAACTGTTTATAATCAAACTTTCTTACTCTCAAACAAGGGAAGTCTTTGATCAATGCGCAAGTTGTATACAAACTTAAAGGTAGAAACTGTTTATAATCAAACTTTCTTACTCTCAAACAAGGGAGGTCTTTGATCAATGTGCAAGTTGTATACAAACTTAAAGGTAGTTACTGTTTATAATCAAACTTTCTTACTCTCAAACAAGGAAAGTCTTTGATCAATGCGCAAGTTGTATACAAACTTAAAGGTAGTAACTGTTTATAATCAAACTTTCTTACTCTCAAACAAGGGAAGTCTTTGATCAATGCGCAAGTTGTATACAAGCTTAAAGGTAGTAACTGTTTATAATCAAACTTTCTTACTCTCAAACAAGGAAAGTCTTTGATCAATGCGCAAGTTGTATACAATCTTAAAGGTAGTAACTGTTTATAATCAAACTTTATATTAGAAAACATCGGAAAACACATTAGGGCTATCATCTGTTCACCAGTTCAAGAATACTGATCTTATAGTCACTTCATCAAGACAATAGCACAAGTTACAACTTATAGTCACTTCATCAAGACAATAGCACAAGTTACAACTTATAGTCACTTCATCAAGACAACAGCACAAGTTACAACTTATAGTCACTTCATCAAGACAA
>NW_018408642.1:329683-342880 GCF_002113885.1 Mizuhopecten yessoensis
ATCACATTTTCAAAGTTCGGATTAAGAAAGAGTATATCGTGTTTACATACATTTAAATGGTCAAAAGGGTCCAATAAATATTCCTTTCCATAAATCCATGATTATATGAGAAAAATTTCATGTCAAAGACATAAATAATGAGTTTTTCCTCATTCGAAGCAAAGCAGACAGCATTTGCCATGATTTTTCCGATTAATACAAAAATGGATTACATGTAATGTTTCACAAGCGGAATACAAACAAACTCTGTATCATTTCGTTTCGTTTGAAATCCCCCCTGATATTTTGTATTAATCCAGAAGCCATGTTTTAAATGTAGGTCAGAGATGTGCTACAACGACATGGACATGTATTTTGAGTGTTCTATTCCGTAATATACTATATATTTGTGTCTGTGACATATATATGAGATCTATATTATATAAACCTTGAGTAGACATCGTTGTCATGAACTGTTAACCACTTATGTGAGTTTTTCAAGCCGATTTTGTTCCGCCCGGATTTCGGGCGGAAACTGCATCAAAGAATTAGTGCTTCGGAAATGAGAGGTCGCAGTCGGCAAAATCATATCCGATTGAAAAAAGGCCGACCAGCGGCCTCTCATGTTATGGGAGTAGACAATAGCACAAGTTATAACTTATAGTCACTTCATCATGACAATAGCACAAGTTACAACTTATAGTCACTTCATCAAGACAATAGCACAAGTTACAACTTATTGTCACTTCATCAAGACAATAGCACAAGTTACAACTCTATCTCTCTAGATTTTACAAGGAATATGAGAGGACACCTGCTTGTTAAGGAGAATTTGTGACAGGCTGGTAAAACAAACAAAAATGGGGGGAAAAATCATGATATTAATAGAACCCTCTTTCATAATCTTATTCATGACATTTTCTTTTGATTACAATCATCTTTCAAGAATACTGTCAGAACTGGATAAAATTTTATTCTGAAGCAATGCAATGTATTTCATACCTTTCTAACTATCATGTAGCGGATAAGTTCTCGAACCTCCACAGAGCTGGGTTGTAACAATATGGCTTTTCTGTACTGTTTCTCAGCATTCTCAAAGTCAGTCTGGTCTTCTAACCTGTGAAGCACATAGACACCAATGATAGTTTCTGGTTTTTCAGCACTTTACACTTCCCTCAGGATCAACCGTTATGTGGACACACTGAAGTATCACGGTTATAAAATGAGGATATGGATACAATTTGTTCAATCACTGAGTTCTATGAGGACATGTTTCAGTGACTGGTATCAGAGGTCAGTGACCTCCTGTTGTATGTGACATTCTAAAAATTCAAGATTTATCTGCATATCAAGTTATATTTAATTTGTTAACTGCAGGTGAAATATGCCAAAGACAAAATGTATGGATAGAATGATATATGGAACACAGAAGGCGGTATATGGAACACAGAAGACGGTATACGGAACACAGAAGACGGTATATGGAACACAGAAGACGGTATATGGAACACAGAAGACGGTATATGGAACACAGAAGACGGTATATGGACAAACAAAAAGGAAACATCAGAATCACATATGACATTACCTGGTTGGTTGGGGACAAATAATCATAATTTTGTTTATTCTTTGCATTTTATGAAATTTATATTTTGTCCAAAAAAGTATACAACTACAGGTAATTACAAAAAAAATCTCTGATATGGAAATATCTGAATGATTACGCTCAGTGTTTTCATATATATGAACTGGTTGCAAAATTGGAGAAACCCCCAGTAACATGACTAGGCTACCTAGCTCTAGTTGTTTTAGTTGTTTGTTGATGTCTACTTACACCTTGGCGAAGGCCAGCAGAGTTTCATACAGGTATTTCCTCGCGTTCTGATGCTGGTTATTAAATTTCAAAGCCAGCTCAAAGTCCTCGATGGCTAGGTTGTAACTTTCATTGTTGGCATACCTGCATAAAATGAGATAACATAACTTTGAGGATTCCATCCAACAAGAAAATTTTCTTCTGTATGGAAGTGAAACAAATTTACTAACAAATTAAAAACTATTCCATAAATTGATATACTTATCACCCAAAAAGTTTTTTCCTTGGGCACAATAAACAAATGATAAGGTATTTCAGACCACATCACCCATAACTAGATATAAGAGCTATCCTCCCCCACCCCCTGGACCTCCCATATATTCATATAAAGAATAGCCCTTAATGTATGCAATACTAAACTTTTGTTTATAAAACTTCTGTTGGGTTCCATGGAAACATCATGAATTGTCCCCGAGAACACTGGACTGTAAACAAATTACTCTATAGTGAACAAACTCCTTCGGTTCCCTTGGTTTAATTATGAATGTCTTTAAATGTATACTGAACAAAATCGCTATGAAAATTCAATGAAAATCCAATGAAAATCTCTATCAAAATGTTTTATTGTCAAGAACTAATTTGTTAGGTCTCCTGGGTTTTGTTAAACTTTTTTTAATATAAGAAAACTATTTTTGTTGTTCCTCTCAGGTTTCATATTATTGACATGTTTCACAGTGTAAATATTTAAGGTGAATTAAATAATATATTATTTCATGTGTCATAATTTGCAGAACGAATTCCACTCGACTCTATTTGTACTTACCACAAAGAGATGAGCTTTTGTATCAATGCTCTGTAAAAAAATAACGTCCAGGTAAATTCTTTAGTTCAACTTACAGCGCCCCACGAGCAACCAGTGCCTCCACATTTTTACTGTCTATCTGAAGAGCCTTGTTGAGGTACTGCATAGCTTCCACCTGCTTGCCAGCCTTGAACATGGACACACCATTAGCAACACTGAAAAACAAATTAATTTCCAAGTGTTAAAAGTATTCAAATCAAGATTAGAAATGTAAATATAAGGTGAATATAAACCAAAATTGACAGCACTTAATTGATTTCTTGTTGTTGCATCTTTCTTTTGAAGACCAGAACCGATTACCATACAGAAGTCACTAACTGATTCCTCAGAGCTTGTATACTCCAGCGGTAATTATCCAGAGGTCTCTTGATTAAGAAATGGGATCACTATTTTTGACATTAAGTCTGTTTTGTTCCCCCAATTATGCATATTTCAAACAAGATTCCACGCCAATTTCACACATGGCAAGTAAACGTACAGGAACAGACCCTCAGATGTAATTAAGGAACACAATATCCACAACACTTCTCTAGTGAACAAATCTACCCCCAGTTAAACTTACACCCAATAGTTATCCTGCAAAACAAAAGAATTTGCAAATGAATGGTTTTGGTAAATATTTCTCTAATGAAATGTCTCAAACAAAAATGAAATTGTAACTGACTGTAACACTCTCTGATTTGTATACAAAGGACTATCTCTTATGATAACTTACCTTTGATGTGCCCACTTTTGAGACTGATATTTCCTCAAACTTTCAGCATACTCCTTTTCTGGTATTGTTTTCCTAGAATAATAAAAGAATCTTCTGCTTAATGATTTAACACAGGACATTGCTAAGCGAGACATCCAGAATCAGGAATCTACCTTCCTGAACCTTGTACAGTGAATTCCACTTTAGCCTTGTCATTCATTGTCAATTTTCCCTCAATATCATGTTTTTATAAAATACTCTTTCTCTCTCTATATAAAGGTAATGCTATTGATTTAGATTTCTTTACATTATTAGATTTGTTATAAGTATATTTAGCATATTAAAAGTAGAAAATGTCTTGACATGCTCAAAGCTATAAAATAAAATAATTTGTTTCAACGAATTTCAATAATCAATGATAGCAAAGCATTATACGTTTTCTTTGTTGCTCCTCGAACCATCTGTAACTACTAACTTTATAAATAACCTAGACCTTATCTTTAAGTTAAATGTGATGGATGCCTAAATGACTACAAGCTACCTGTGAAGCCCACGCATGATGGAAGTGGAGTCGGACAGATGTAATAGCCCTAACAGACTCGACACATTGCCGGAATTGTTGAAGCCGAGAATGGAGTGTAGCAGCTCATCAAAAGCCAGTCCACGTATGTGTAACTTCCGTCTGAACAAAACGAAGAATAAATGAAATACACAACTGAAATAACAAACAAGTAAAAAAAATGGGCAGTTAATATCTCTTAATCTATTCCTGTAAAATTATTTACAAATAAAATGTCTTATATATCATTATTTTTCCATGGATCACATGGAAAGTGCATTTTTTTTCATTATTTCCAAAGAAATGTATTGCTGTTATGATCAATACAAAACATTAAATTAAATATGTTAATTTCTTACCTATAATGAACTGGAAAGTCGTCTTCATTGATCAAACCCTGTAAGATAGCGGGAAAGTACAGTCAATTATTGTTAAGTTCATTTGGCTAATACAATGAACAAACAGACTCCAAAAATCTTTTTTTCCAGTTGGGAACGGAGAGTGATATTAAAGGACATAGAGAGTTTGGGAGTTTCCCTAATTGTTATATATCTATCAGATTTATATCAGAATTATACTGAAGGTATCTTTATATTGATTTTTAATGTAGGAATTTTAAGAAGCCTGCAACACATTCCAAGGATCACATTTAAACTGTGCAGAAGAAGACCTGTTTAATTTAAGGACAGCATTCACTAAACAACCCATGCAGACACTAAAATTTCATCGAAATAGTACAAAACTGATGAACACAAGATAAATTTTTGAAAAATATTTCAGAAAACAAAAATAAAACAGTTGACATCTAATAATTTACGCATTTTTTACAGACAATTCTTCTAAATAGTTTTTCATATGAGTAATGCTATTATTTAAAATATGCATTGGTCATTTTACTGCTGGATTGACCAGTGAGACAAGACTGACCAACTTGATGTTGGACTGTTCCTCTGAAAGTGCCCGCTCCACCATGGAGATGATGATCCTCTCCGTTTCCTGGTTTACGTTCAGCACAACACCTGTCAAAGTCACATTGGTAGCAGTCAGTTCAAACGTTCATCCGCAATATTATCAATTCAAACTTAGTGATCAGTTCAGACCTCACAAATTGATCAGTTCAAACTCAAAACAGATCATAGCGATCAGTCCCAACTAACGTTCACATAGTGTTCAGTTCACAGCTACACTCACTTAGGGATCAGTTTACACTAATTCTAAAAATAATAAATTCCCAAAAATATTTGTTGGTAACACAAGCATACCACGATAGCGACTCAATTTCTGACCTTTGATCCTTCCTTCACCCCTGACCTTTGAGTGATACCTAGACACTGCATATCTTTGACCAACTTCGAATGACCTCTGACCTTACCTCTGACCTTGTCTTTGACCTGAAATCCTTCAAGCGGACTCTGGTTAGCAAACAGCCTAGGTAACTCCTTCACAGGACAGAAGGCCTGAAAATAATATAAAGAGCACTATCTTAAATATACTTGGCATACAAAAAGTTCTACAATATTTCTTGAACTTGTGCAGTTGGTTTATAATTGCATGTGAGCAAATTTTGTTTTCATTTTTAAAAATGATTAAATGGTTGTTTCTTTTAAGTCCTTTCCTGCTTTCTTACCGTAGTCTTCAGCTCGTCAATATCTCGGACCTTTCCACCGTCCATACACAACAAAGTGACCACAACACCACTGTCCATCACTGACGATACCACACCCACCACCAAGTCACGCTTCTCTAGACTCTGTCGGAAAACAATCAGTGATAGCATTATTGACTGGCAGATAGTGGTAGTGGACTGATCAGTTTTATAAACATGACATATCTAGGCTTATTATATGTAATCATTGCTTCGACATAGCTTTTCTACATACGTCGAGTTGTTGAGTGTCTATTCTACCATGTCATTACTAGCAGCACAGCTTATACAAAAGGCAATACTGTATACAGCTTTCAATTTGTGCAGAATTATTTTGGTGTTTTCATCTGAACATTTATTTTCATGCAGTATAGTGTTCATGAATGATGAATGATATTTTCACATAGTGAAAGGTTCCCACTTTTTATTGTATTCTTATAGTCAATAGTCATCCTTTATTGTATTCTTATAGTCAATAGTCATCCTTTGGTATTTGTTAATATATCTTGTCAAACGGTGAAACATTTCATTGTGTCTGTGTCAACATTTGAGCAGAAAAGAATGATTATAATGAGAAAGGAATACCATTTAATATGACTATAATCTTTTAAATTTAAAAGATTGGTTGTCAATAAAGCGAACAGTTTGATGTATTTTGTATGAACTGTTGGTCAGCTGTCTTATCCTGTACGTATGTTACAATAATAATAATAATATACAACATCAAGCCTGGAACTTGAAATTTTCACTGCATTGATTAATTTGTGGTTAAATCCTTCCGCAAAATGTGAGTAAATTGGTCCCAGTACTTACATTGAAGAAGTGCTCCCTACAATAATTTGGTGAAATGCCCATGAAAGATTCCAGGGGTGGCATCTTGGCAAATTTATCTGAAAAATATTTATGATGCATAATAAGTTACCATTCAACTTTTCCAACAATAATCACTTACACAGATGAAAGTCGAACTTGAAACACTTGACACAAAAGAGCTATTCATAACTGTACACCCTTTTTTGTGATAAAAGAAAAATCAGAAAAGCTGAACCAAAAAGGCAGTGTTTTTGTTCTTTTAAACAAATTAAACAACCTTCAACGCATACATTTGTTTCATAGAAATCTTTTTATGATAGCTATATTTATAAAGTCAATTACAAGTCAAAACTAGCTGTGAAAATAAAATTCTGCAAAGAAAATATGGAGAGTTGAGATCCTTTGCGCTATTTCAGTACTATGAAATCATGATGTTTTGTTAATGTAAAATGGTCATTTTCTTATGATCCATGATGAAGATCACTTACTTTTCAAGGATACTTATTTTGGCGATAATGCTTGAATCAAAATATTTGTAAGGATTTAACATTACGACAGGAACATTTTAGATCCTATCCACTGTTACAATAAATAAATGGGATATATAATTTGAGATACCATATTTACTCTAATTAACACCCCTCCTCGTTTTTGTTACTTATAGAAATGATACAGGAACCCACTTTCCTAATTATACCCTTCGTCATGGTCTGTTCCAGTTAATAAAATATATTATATACTCTTTACATATTGGACATTTCAGTCTCACAATCATGAGTGGTTTCAAAAGTTTAAAAAAAAAAACAATTTTCAAATTTCGTTTAAAATACATTAAACAGTTATGTCGCATTTAAACATAGTGTCTGCCAAAACTACTATCCCAACATGTACCCCTTCAGTCAATTTTACAAGGAACCTGGGTGGTAATTTGGGCGAATATGCCAGGTTATCATTACAATTTTCACCAAAATGTATATCCCCTAAAATCTAAGTGATTTCCAGTGAACCAACCCATGTCTGGGCCATTGATATTTTAATGATATGAGATAACCCACAGGAAAAAACCCTCTTACAGCAATATTTTCAAAATTTGCTTGTTTTTTATGGGGAATGAATATGCATCAATACCAAACATACCTAGAATCAGATGCTAATATCTAACAGCATCAAGCTGATTTGCATACTTGGCACAACTTTGATTACATTGACATCCTTTAGACTGAAAACACCATGCTATAAGAAAAGAAATTTGAGATGTTGACCAGATACGATCTTCTTGGTCTCCAGATTTTTTTGTGGTCTTCTTTGTGTCAGTAATGGTTTTGAAGATTTTAAATTCCACGTGACTCTTCAACAAATGGCTGTACATGATCCACTGCTGTCCACAGGTAATTACTGGAATTCCTCTTCATCAACTCTTTCATCTGAACTCAGCATTGCCACATTAATTAGATTTGTTGACACTGCTTGTTTGGAAGTCCAATACTTGTTGCCTTCAAAATGCTTTTGAGTCATAAATTGCAACATCTTATAATAGCTGATCCTCGTACAGAACATCATCTACGGGTGATTACATGGAGTAATTCTTACCGTCATCTTTCACTCAACTTCAACCCTTGACTGATCTGGTATCTACATACATGTTACCGTACTTAATCAGGGGACTTTTACCCTCTTTGTTATAGATATAATTCCACCAACACATTCCTTTTTTCGGGGCTGTAACAAAAATAGAGAAACACATTATTATAGAAAGGAATTGGTTTATAAACATTGTACAGAATTCTGGATTTCAGTCTGAACAGGCCAAATAATATGGTTCTGACAATGTAGAACATATAGAGTATACAATCTGGAAATTTCTGCAACCTGACTACAATACCATGTGGTTCTATGGGTAATCAGAGTAGACAGTGCCTTGTACAAAGATAACGCCTGTCATAGTAGTCTAGTCATTTCACTAGTTTATTCATTATTGCATGACTGACTTTTATATTAGGGAGTCTTTTAACAATTGAAACAATAATTAACTTACCAAGTAATTTTTGTGCTGTCCACAGTTGTCCTCGCCGACACCAAATATCTTCAGACATAAAAGCAGCATGCCAGTCACTGATGTGTTGGCAAGGAGTTTGTTTTTTCATTGAATTAATTTGCTGAACTTTCCACCAATTCCAAATTCTGAAATTTGAATATTTCTTGGAAAACTCTGTGGTCCCATCTGACTGGCATGATCTGATAATTTAATATTATGCTCCCAGGCAAATGTATAGCACACATACATCGTATGAACCATCTTCAGATACAGACTCTGTGATCTTCTTTGGTAGTTCTCTATGCCCAGTAAACCATGTCTAGGAATGGTTAAGGCATCTCAGTCAATAACTTGCAAAGTGCCTGTAATCCAAGAATATCCCATCTTCAGCTCTTCCTCTCTATCTGGGCGCCACTGGAAAAGGTTCACTATTAACTTGTATTAATACAATTAACTGCAAACTTAACATTCCAATCCTCCTTGTGTTAGGATAGCTTACAGACTTTTTGCATGCATTATGATTTCTCGACTTTACAGATGAAAAGGACATACATATATTTGCATGTCTTTGCTGTTTGCTGTTTTTATTTATTCAACAAATACTCCATGACATTAGATTTGATAATAAAATCAACAACTGTCTTTTGAACAATCAAAGACATTTAAAAAAAAGTCTTATTTCCCTCAATACAGCATTGTATCATCCTCAATCTCCAGTGAAGTGATAGTAAGTAGTTCATCATCAGGCTAAAACTGTTGGCTTTCCATAGGTAGGTATCATGAATTTCATGTCAGCATCAACTTCTTATTCTTCAAAATTTGTTTTCATCTGTAACTGGTTCACTGATGAAATCGTTCATTTCCTGCAAATCAAATGTGGACCATTTTCAATTTTTAATTTATAGCTATTCACGAAGTCATGCCAGTTATTATTGATGTTTGTGTTAGAATTGCAACAGGACACAGAGAACAAATCTTCTGTTACATTATATTTGTTTTAAGTCTACAATTGTTTTTTCTTAAATTCAACAAAATGTATCTTGCTGTTCAAACTCCAAACGACATTTTCAGGTTTTAGACATGTATCAAAAATGTTCTTACTGAACTCCTTTTTTCAGATTATTTTCTTTGAAAACAATTTTCATAATATTTATTTTCTTTCCAAACAATTCTTATTAAATTTGTTAATACATGATGAAGGAGTAGTATTATAAAATTTGTTACTACATGATGAAGGAGTAGTATTATTAAATTTGTTAATACATGATGAAGGAGTAGTATTATTTAATTTGTTAATACATGATGAAGGAGTAGTATCATTAAATTTGTTAATACATGATGAAGGAGTAATATTATTAAATTTGTTAATACATGATGAAGGAGTAGTATTATTAAATTTGTTAATACACGATGAAGGAGTAGTATTATTAAATTCGTTAATACATGATGAAGGAGTAGTATTATTAAATACCAGTTATATTTCAGATGGAATGGAATATTTTTCAATGAAATGTTAAATAATTTTGTTCTGATCATAGTAAAATTTTGCTACAATAAATCTATCTTGTACATCTGAAAACAAATTCTGGAAATATAAATGACTTTGGATATACTTCAAAAATAAATAATCTAAAAAACACATTCCGTGGTATGTTTTGTTTGAAAACACAATAATTGTTAGAGAATTGTGAGAATTTGTTTTATACAATCCAGTAACCTACCTAAATCTCTTCCACAGGATCAACAGATGGATGTCTGGTTGTAGAAACCTCAAGGAATCAGCATGCATTGGCAAAATGTCCGACTTCCACAAAAAATCACGACGCCAAATATATACAAGACATGTGAACCTTTCGTGCTAAATTAAGGATGTTAGGAACCTTGAAGGAAAATGACAATGATAGCTGATTACCTATGGCCTGCCAGCCTTGTATGATATTGATAAATTTGATATTAATTATATTTAAGAATTTTGGAATATAAAAGGACGGTGAGAAAATGTTGGAAACTTAATTAACTCAGGCCAGTTGTGAGGAATTATGCATCACTTTTGATGTTTAAAATTATCTACTTGAGAGTGGACACTTTACCAGGCCAGGAAATGACCTTAAATTGAAAACAACTTCGATGGCATTGGTCTATCTATATTTAAAAACAAATCATAAAATTATGTATGATTACTCTGTGCAGGAAGCTCAATGTAGGGGAGATAACTGGTTACGAGGCAGGAAAGAGTGGAAACAAACAAGAAAAGATTAAGTTAGATGTTTATGACAAACATTTTACAGAAAATAATTCTTAAAAGTGAGAAAAATTAAATCAGAGTTAAAATAATGTTTAATGCAGTTTCCACAAAGAAAATGTTGCCTTCTTCAACAGTACAGAATCAAGTTTTATATAAATATATCATTAATTAAAGACTGCCTGCCTGTTTCAACAGTACAGGATTAAGTTTTATATACATATATCATTAATTAAAGACTGCCTGTCTGTTTCAACAGTACAGAATAAGTTTTATATAAATATATCATTAATTAAAGACTGCCTGCCTGTTTCAACAGTACAGGATTAAGTTTTATATAAATATATCATTAATTAAAGACTGCCTGTCTGTTTCAACAGTACAGAATCAAGTTTTATATAAATATATCATTAATTAAAGACTGCCTGTCTGTTTCAACAGTACAGAATCAAGTTTTATATAAATATATCATTAATTAAAGACTGCCTGTCTGTTTCAACAGTACAGAATCAAGTTTTATATAAATATATCATTAATTAAAGACTGCCTGTCTGTTTCAACAGTACAGAATCAAGTTTTATATAAATATATCATTAATTAAAGACTGCCTGTCTGTTTCAACAGTACAGAATCAAGTTTTATATAAATATATCATTAATTAAAGACTGCCTGTCTGTTTCAACAGTACAGAATCAAGTTTTATATAAATATATCATTAATTAAAGACTGCCTGTCTGTTTCAACAGTACAGAATCAAGTTTTATATAAATATATCATTAATTAAAGACTGCCTGTCTGTTTCAACAGTACAGAATCAAGTTTTATATAAATATATCATTAATTAAAGACTGCCTGTCTGTTTCAACAGTACAGAATCAAGTTTTATATAAATATATCATTAATTAAAGACTGCCTGTCTGTTTCAACAGTACAGAATCAAGTTTTATATAAATATATCATTAATTAAAGACTGCCTGTCTGTTTCAACAGTACAGAATCAAGTTTTATATAAATATATCATTAATTAAAGACTGCCTGTCTGTTTCAACAGTACAGAATCAAGTTTTATATAAATATATCATTAATTAAAGACTGCCTGTCTGTTTCAACAGTACAGAATCAAGTTTTATATAAATATATCATTAATTAAAGACTGCCTGTCTGTTTCAACAGTACAGAATCAAGTTTTATATAAATATATCATTAATTAAAGACTGCCTGCCTGTTTCAACAGTACAGAATCAAGTTTTATATAAATATATCATTAATTAAAGACTGCCTGTCTGTTTCAACAGTACAGAATCAAGTTTTATATAAATATATCATTAATTAAAGACTGCCTGTCTGTTTCAACAGTACAGAATCAAGTTTTATATAAATATATCATTAATTAAAGACTGCCTGTTTCAACAGTACAGAATCAAGTTTTATATAAATATATCTTTAATTAAAGACTGCCTGTCTGTTTCAACAGTACAGAATCAAGTTTTATATAAATATATCATTAATTAAAGACTGCCTGCCTGTTTCAACAGTACAGGATTAAGTTTTATATAAATATATCATTAATTATAGACTGCCTGCCTGTATCAACAGTACAGAATCAAGTTTTATATAAATATATCATTAATTAAAGACTGCCTGCCTGTATGAAAAACTGTGTGCTACCATTAAACATTATGACAGGATGATCAAGTGTTATTACACATTACACACAAATATGAAATACTGTGTGCTACCATTAAATATTATGACAGGATGATAAAGTGTTATTACACATTACACACTAATATGAAATACTGTGTGCTACCATTAAACATTATGACAGGATGATAAAGTGTTATTACACATTTTTAACACAAACAGTCTCATTCCAATTGTGTTTTGAGTTGAAGCGTAATAATAACAGTGATATAGCTATAAGGTATTTTTGAATATCAGTGATAGTTTATGACATTGATTCACAATGGGTAAAGGTCAGGTGACTTTGATTACCTGGGTTCAAATTTTGTATCCATGCAATTTCTGGTAGCCTTTGATTTCAGCAAATATAATGTTTTTGTGTTAAGAATTTCATAACAGTATAACATATGTAACCTATGAAAAGGAAATAACTTCTGTCTTGACAAGGGGAGAAATAAAATACACTTCCACTAATAGACCTTAACCGATCACTGTTTAATACACACCGTCCTCGTCCACCTTATTGTCATCCGTCCGAGCTTCGTCCTCTTTGGGGTCGTTGGGAGAGAACAACAGGTCAGACTTCCGAGCAACGAACCGACGTAGTTTCTGCTGGAAGTCATCCTCTCTGTAACAATGTATTCTTACTTGAACTTGTTAAGTACTTTTATTGTATTCGTCAGTAATTAACTGAGGGATGAAATATACCTGTATCAGCTAGCAAGATGAAATATACCTGTATCAGCTAGCAAGATGAAATGTACCTGTATCAGCTAGCAAGATGAAATAAACCTGTATCAGCTAGCAAGATGAAATGTACCTGTATCAGCTAGCAAGATGAAATAAACCTGTATCAGCTAGCAAGATGAAAT
>NW_018408642.1:343417-346576 GCF_002113885.1 Mizuhopecten yessoensis
TACCTGTATCAGCTAGCAAGATGAAATATACCTGTATCAGCTAGCAAGATGAAATGTACCTGTATCAGCTAGCAAGATGAAATATACCTGTATCAGCTAGCAAGATGAAACCTAACATGTTAAGCATACTTGAGCCGAACTGTATAAAACAATTAGCACTTGTTGGCATTCCAGCTGGGTGATATGGGTGGGCTTTTTACAAGTATGGACTTATTGAATATGGCAAGTATGGTAACATGAAAACATACATAACATTGTTGCACAGCTAAAGTAAGGAGTCTTAAAAATTTCTCACTCAAATTCATGATATATCTCCCTACATATCCATATGAGCCATATGCATAATAACTGTGAGTATTTTATCAAAATATGTATCATATCCTTAGTATGACATACTATTTACACCTCTACCCAATTACCTCTGTGACCTCACAGGATCTCTAGAAGATGAGGTCTGTATTTCGACAGGTAATCAATCACTATTTCTTACTGGATCTCTAGCGGGTGGGGTCTATATTAAGACAGGAAATCAATCGCAAGTACTTACAAGCCCTATAACCATGGATGATAATTTGTGAACCGCTTGGAGACGACCTACGAGCGAGGTTGTGATAAAGCGGTATATAAGAACCTCAAATTATTATTACTATTATTACAGGATCTCTAGAGAATGGCCCGGGGTCTATATTTAGGACAGGTAGTCAATCACAAGTACTTACGGAATCTCTAAAGGGTGGGGTCTATATTTAGACAGGTAATCAATCCCAAGTACTTACGGGATCTCTAGAGGGTGGGGTCTATATTTAGACAGGTAATCAATCACTGTCTGTGGTATTCGCTGGTCTTCCACATGCAGATATCGGACTAGGTCTGGCCCATGGTATTGCACAGCCTGCCCTAGGAGATTGGTATCCATCTTGATGAAGCATGAAGAAAAGTTTTAGTAATTAAAAATTAGAAGATTATTTTGTTTTTAGGTAAATTACGAACAACACCTGATTTTTTTCTTTCTAGCAAAATGAACATGAAATGTTCTTCTTTTAGTAATGTAGTGTATCAGACCCTTAGAAAAATATTTGCATTAAAATGAGGGTTAAATTAATATACTTTAAAAGTCTTTCTGGGCACTGGTTAATATATAAATTTAAATAGTGGTTGGAATTTTTAACATCGTTGGTAGAGATTGATTTGCGAAGTGAACTTGTGGGTTCCTATAGGGTTAATGTTAACAAATTTTAAATGAGTTAATTATGTTTACCAAGTCTCATATAATCTTTCTCATACATTTTGATGTATCATTTTTTATGTGTTCCATCCTTTACATGTTAATAGTCTAACCATAATGACTTGATGGTACTGTTTGTGTTAGCGTTATTGAAGAAGCCTTTTCAATTCATGACTTGGTACTATGCCGGTAATACAGTAATTATATTGTTATAGAAAATATGATTATTAATGTAGCGGAATTGGTCTGGATCGAATAACCAGTGACCACAGGGGCACGTTACAAATGTCTGAAATACACACATATGCTATTCTGATATGGGTCACAACACACATAAACATGTACGTTTATGTGTGTTGTGACCCATATCAGTATAGCATATGTGTGTATTTCAGACATTTGTAACGTGCCCCTGTGCAGTGACCATGTTGAGTAACTAAATTGGTAGAGTGTCCGTCTACAGTTCGGAGGTCCTGGTCTTGATTTTCATGGTCTACCATATTTGCAAGATTAACATAATAAAATTAACTACACTGACAACTGCTGCGGGAACCCGATTTGTGTACGTTTAGTCAGCTTACTTTACTAGAGCAATCACGCTTCCGTTCTAACAACAAACCACCACAGTGCGAAAAGGTTAGAATATGCGTGCCGAATTAATAAGAATGGGACGAGTTGACCATACATGTATTATATGCTTTGTTTAGTATTCCTCAACAATTACTAAGTAACGGGTAATCAGTAGCATATGTCACGCCAGAACACATCCCAGTCAGCCTCATAATTTTGTAACGCGTAACGTGCTAAAAAGTAAGTTCTCCGTCTAATAAGAAAACCGTATTGTTTTGCGACAATCGACATACTGAATCGTCCCGCCGTTATAAACATTTTTAATCACCGAGACGGTACATTTTTAGAAATAAACCCGATGCAATTAGGATAGTTTGAAAATACAATAATTAAACCTGTACCCTTTGCTGCGCTGGTTTGCACAACTGCAAGGCTGTCAAATTAAATAATGTTCTCGGTTCTACCAGATTTCAACCGAAGCCACATTACCCAGACATAATTGTCGATTCACACCTCTCATATTAGAGAGCTCTTCGTCTTTTTTTTTTTTATTACTTCCCTTTACCACGGACTCTCGTCAGGAATCAACATAAAAAATGGGTTAATAGAGCAACGGAGGGTGTTATCGACAGGGGGGTATTATCGACCCCCGGTTCTATTTATCTCGTTTTGGATCGATTACGAACCGTTTTTCAGACACTCGGTGTTTTTGATAGGTACACTTACCTTTTTCGGAATCCCTCGGAACTGTTCCATTCAGACAACACCGGTTAAACAAATTTTCTGAACTTTTTTTTCCCAAAGAGAAGAATCGATCCTATTTTTAAACCTTCCTTACGGGCCCCGATAAGACATGTTTGGCACTTCGAATTTTATTAACATTTTTTCTGAAATATTTGTCACATAATGGTGTAATCCAACTTCACTCATGAAGCGTCTGCAACGTTTGTCAGCGTATTATCTACATCCGGGGTATTGTTAAGGTCGGAAATAGGGTTGTCGATAACTGCCGCAATTTGAGGATCGGAGGTAGTTATCGACAGTATGTTAAAAAAAATACCAATGATTTTTTGTTTTATCCATTAAAAGCATATTTTTATGAATGACTTGTACTTCAAAGTTGCCTGTATGATTTCAATATATATATATCGTGAATTGTGAAAGGTGAGAACATGTGCCCGACAACAATAGTATGCTAAAGTCTATCCAGTAAACAGACATAACTTTACAAGCATAACTAAAATACTAAAAAATCCAAATTTCTCAATAAAATCCATGTAGATAAGTCTTGTAAATATGCTCAATATAAACTGCAATTACAAATTATGAAAAATATCAATATTTGAAGACACTGCAGTCATATA
>NW_018408642.1:348015-357171 GCF_002113885.1 Mizuhopecten yessoensis
TTTAAGACATATTGTCGGAGAATCTGAAACAGTTTCAGAGATATATTCCTTTACAATATTTGTAAAGAAATTATTAAAATTATTTGCAATTTCTTCCGTTTCGTCTATTTGTTTACCGTCAGCAATAATAAAATTTGGTTTTTCATCAGGTTTGTTTGGAACCAGTTGTTTAAAGTATTTCCAATACTTGTTTGGTTCTTTTTTGCATGCATCTAGAACATTTTTATAAAATTCACTTTTCGCTTTTTTCACTAAAGCTGTTACACGATTTCTCCATTTTTTATAGAGTTCAAAGTTAGAATCCTGTTTATGATTGTCTCTAATTTTGATTGCTGTGGAGATGTCTTCATTCCACCACTCAGGAATTGTTTTGTGTTTGACCCGCTTTTCTTTAAACGGCGCAGTTTTGTTTAAAATATCTGTGAAAGTTTTATTCCACGACTCGACCGCATCATTTACATCCCCTGTTGTTGTTATATTAGGGATGTCCCAGTGGGCTGAATTTAGATTATTATTGAAAACATTTTCATCAAAGTTTTTTGTACATCTGTAACTAATGGTGTTGATACCTGTCGATGTTTTGTATACCGACCTTTTTATGGCATACACAGGGTATATGTATATGTCGGTCAAAAGCTCTTCATAGCTTATATATTATTTTGTTATATACCCACCGACTCTAAATAAAATTTATCTTATCATGGGCTGGACCAGTGTCTCAGTGGCTGGACTTAGATCGGACCATATGATGAGGATTAGTAAGACGTACATGTACGTCCGCGTGGTTAATTCGACACTAGACTTTTTGTTTACATTTGCATAATATTTCATCATTTTGACTTTGAGAGTCCGTATGTAATATACACAGAGACTTTGAGAGTCCGTATATGTATATATATACTTCAAATAAACAGTCTGAAGAATCTCCTAGAAGAGATGAAAGTACTAAAGACTCGTTGTTGAGAANCTTCCGAGCCGGTTATTTAAAGATATATTCTAAGTGCCCAGTGAGCTTGAATGGAGTACATTACACAACGTATGTCTCATACAGTCGTTTTGTTTCAGCCAGGCAGAATTCAACTTTCTGATTTTTTCACAAATTGACTTCGCAATAAAATAGTCTAACGTCAGTATAACTAACTGTATATCATTTGGGCAACTCTTCACAAAAATGTTTTCAGTTTTCGCTATTCAGTCACTTTTTTTCAGTTGGTAGGTATTTTTTCTGATTATGCAGATTTCTTAATAAAAAAAGTTAACTTTCAGCGATTTTTCAGTCCATTTTTTATCCAAATTAAAAACACATTTCAGCAGATACCATTTTAAGTGGGTCGGTCGGGAAACAGCAAAGATCCTACATTGGAACAAATTAAATAATATTACACAGTGATATAGTCCGAAATACTGATTTTTTTAATGATTTTTTGTGTGTGTGGAGAGTCGGAACGTAAAATCTGCAATTTCCCCCTGGACTCTGCACCAGCTTCGATGCGCACTGCATCCCGTCTTTTCCTTTATTTAAGAGTTGAAATGCATCCACTTTATACATCGTAGTTAATTTGAATCACATCTATGATTTATCTATTAAGTGCATGCGGTAGAACTGGACTGAGTCGATCGCCGGCGACCAGGTAGCGTAATTGGTAGAGTGAACCTGTTTATCACGAAAATGTATTTCTATATTGCAGTTCTTTATCTAGTTATAAAAAACGCACGTAACTCTTTCTAGACAGGTTCAATTAAAAAGAGCACGCTGAGATATCTTCTTCCTTCTCTTCTTCTTTAGTTATCCAATCCTCATTCAATCATATGAAGATTACGGAAAAATCTCTGTTTTGAGACTTCTTTTCAAAAAGCCTAAAGATCTATTTGCTGCAGCGGCTGTATTTACTATATGTTTGGACAATTTTAAATCAGATATCAACATAAAAAAATGAGATAATACAAGCCTTTTAAAGTATTATCCATTGAATATTTAAAGACTTATCTGCATTTAACCAGAGTCATATAAAATTAAACTGTCTCTGATTTTATATAAACAGCATTGAATATCTCGATTGTTAGAAAACGGATCCATTTGAAATTAAATTCTGAAATATCCATTGATCAAATCACGGACTTAGATAATCTAATTCCGTGATCAAACAAACAGACAGGTCCTAGTTGTATCTTAAAGTAAACTGTATAATTCAGTTGGAGCTGCGTGCGTTAATTCCAATTTTCCCAAGAGAGTACCCGGCACAGGTGATTGCATGGAACACGTGCACGCTCTAAGCAGAAAATTACATTTTAGAGATTTTACTTGAATTTGCTATCGATTTGTTTGTCAGTATTGATGGCTGTTATGAAAAATAAAATAAAAATGTGTTTCTTTGAAATAATGAATGCAACGTCTCCAAACATAAGTGACACCGGGTCAAGTTCGGTCCATTTTTGTGCAGTATGGCTGCTATCATTTGTTGAAATGTAATTTTTATCTTGATTGCATGGTGTCATCTTTTGTTATTGTTAAGTTGTCATTGTTTAGACATTTGGTATACACAAATTGTTCTTGTGTAAGCCCGAGCTTTTTTTTTCTAAAGACGCTAGGCCTACGCCCCTGCTGGTACGCGATCAGTGTACTAACAAGAGCTTCGGAATTTTCGATACGATGAAAGGGAAATAACTCCAACGAAAAAAGTCAAACACGGAAGCGAACCGGATGTATATTGACAGCGGTGCGAGTTCTGCAGGTGAGTTCCTAATCATGACAGCGCAGTTATCTATGACATTAAATGTAACTGCAGGGTTTGAGTAGCGATCGATAACTACCTTTGACAGTGTTTCAAGTATGCCCTAACGCATGGTAATGAAGAATTTCGTTTTATATCACAGTATTGATAGTGAAAGTAACCTGGTAAATTAGTGATTTCCGTACATAACGCACACATGTGCCTGAAACATTGCGTACAATAATGTTTGTTCACTTTGTCGGTACTTTTTTGTAGGTGAAGGATTTTCTTTGTATTATTCATTGCCGCTCCTCTGTGATTTCATTTCGATTAGGTGTCACTTTTATATTATTTAGGCATTGGTTTCGGGGCGGTATGTGTTTCACTACATATATAGAATGTATAGCACAATTCTCTCTTGTCATCCTTATACATCATTAACATGCGTATCCAAAAGTGGCAGAATAATCAGTTGAAGCAGAGCGGTCATTTTATCAAGCAGTATCAGTGGTCAGGTGTAGTGTACTAAATATTAAGCAGGTTGGGCACAACGGCGCTTATGGGTAATAATCCTGCATTTGAGTAACATCTTTGTATGTTATGGTTGAATGCACTTCGAATCTAATTTCACTTTCCTATATAAAAAAATCAAAATTTTGGTTGTGCCCAACCGGTTAAGTAACTGAATATCCCGGATCCCCTGACTTGCAATATTTACAGACCTAGTAGTCTTGCTCAAGTCTGAGGGGTTTTGGTTTTGTAGGGAGAAAAGCTCCATCAACATATTAAGTCAGTTGTGAAAGCATGTGCTGATCATGTTTCAATATCAAATTGATTTTAATTTTATTTAAATATATTTTTAGATCTGAGGTGTTTGTTACCTGCCTGTGTCAACATGACCATCTGACGTGTTTGTTGTGAGCTTGCACATCATGGCGAGAAATCCAGTGGCCCTTTTGCTATTTGTTCTTGTGTTAGTCTGTCTCATATCACTTTCAAATTCTTCATCTACGTCTTCTCCTCAAACCAGTGATGTGACCTATTCGACTACTCACAACATTTCAGAACATGGCGACGACCATTCCTCTAATCACAGCACCAATCACAGTGAGCATGAGGGGTCAAATGGTCACCATGTGGAGGTCGTAGAAATTCGTTATGATGAAATCCGTTCCCCCTTCTTGTTTACAATTGTTGTGTTGGTTGCTGTTATCAGTAAGATGGGTAAGTATTTATACTTGTTTAATAAATACTCAGAAAGCAGGTAAAAACATCACTGGTTACTGGTTAGGAGACACGGTAGTCTAGTGATACATGTAGGACGCTAGGCTCGTGACCGAAGGGTTGCAGGCTCGAGTCACGACATGGCACTGTGTTGTATCTTTGAGCAAGATACTTTGCTCCGTTTGTTTCAGTCTACTCAGCTGTAAATGAGTACATGGTTGGGAAGTGCTGGAATTGTTGAATGCTAGCTGTGAGTGCTGAAATGGCAGCACCGGCTGTATGCTCCCCAGGGAGTTGAGAAAGATATTGTCTGTTTGCAAATGCCCTATAACCACGGATAATAATTTGTGAACCGCTTTGAGACGAACAACGAGCTAGGTTGTGATAAAGCGATATATAAGAACCTCAAATTATTATTATCATTATTATGTCAAGCAGTATCATGTCACTGAGAGATAGAAAAAGGAATATTCCTTTCAAAAAACTGCTTCTAATACCTAAATATTTCATGATGAGTGTCAAAATGTCTAGGGATCCACCATATATATATTGTAATAGGATGTGTAGTTGATAACGTGGTCTAATTTAATAATAACAATATTAGTTCAAGGTAATTATATACCACTTTATCACAACCTAGTTCATAGGTCATCTCAAAGCGCTTCACAAATTTGTATCCGTGGTTATAGGGCCTTTGCAACCAGTCAATATCTTTCTCAACTCCCTGGGGAGCATACAGTCAGTGCTGCCATTTCAACGCTCACATCTAGCATACAGCATTTCTAGCACTGCCCAACCACATACTCATTTAAAGCTGAGTAGACTGGAACATATACAACACAGTGTCGTGCCATGATGTGACTTGAACCCGCAACCCTTCGGTCACGAGCCTGGCATCCTACCACTTGACTACCGTGCCTCAAATATATTATTATTAATATAAACTGAGAATGATACCTTCAGGAAAACTTGAAATAATAACATTGATGTAGGGCCAGCAAAAAAACTAGTCTTTTGGACTTCCAAACAAACATACATATAGTGGCTAGCCCTAAAAGTACAGAATTCACATGTTTGGTTACATAGTATATCTTGCATATTACACTGGTGAGTTTTCAAGTTTTGTCCTTTTCTATTTGCAGGTTTTCACTATGCTGACAAACTCTCATCCTTTCTCCCAGAGTCGTGGTAAGTTGGGGTTTGCTAAACATTGCAATGACTTTATAATCTTTTACCCAGTAACATTTGTAGATAGGTTGACCTTGTCTTTGTTTCATGCATTGAATACAGATTCATATATCACCACCGTGTGTGATGTTTGGTGACTAGTATGATATGTACTCTCTCAGCTTTATCAGACAAATGACTAGTACTTATGTAAAGCGTAAATCTATAATTCAAATAGATGTACCTTATTTGTTCCAGTCTTATTGCCTTACACTGTACAATAGTATATGTGTTGACTATATACAGTACTACTACTCTGATATCTAATCAATTGACTGTTAAGTTCAGCCGATCAATGTTGATTTACTATGATTTCAGCCTCCTCATCATTGTTGGAGTAGTCTTTGGAGCCATCATCTAGTGAGTGATTTTCTCCTGATTTTAATTTATTTCTTTGAAACTTAAAAACATTATCAGAATTGATTTATATTTTTATAATTTTGAATACAAGTTAAATGCATTATAAACATTTTCATCCTGAATTAACTCCTGCTTATACTGTGCACTGTTTGTTAGGGTATTATCAACACAACAGGAAACAGTCTAGATTTTATCTCACTGGGAACAGGATGATGTTTGTGTAATGTCCCAACAATACCTAAGGTCACTTGACCACGGAGAGCTTCCTGCTTTAGATATGATCGTAGATATTTATCCGTACAAATTCAATAAAAAACACTTTGTGTAACATGAGTTACATATTTTGCGATAAATAAAATACTTGTAGGATTAATTAGAAATGCTTCTTTTCATTTGTCAACAAATAACAAGGTGTTTAGATTATTCAGCGTTCCATGTCAACAAACAACAAGGTGTTACATTATTCAGCGTTCCATGTCAACAAACAACAAGGTGTTTAGATTATTCAGCGTTCCATATCAACAAATAACAAGGTGTTACATTATTCAGCGTTCCATGTCAACAAATAACAAGTTGTTTAGATTATTCAGCGTTCCATGTCAACAAACAACAAGGTGTTTAGATTATTCAGCGTTCCATATCAACAAATAACAAGGTGTTACATTATTCAGCGTTCCATGTCAACAAATAACAAGTTGTTTAGATTATTCAGCGTTCCATGTCAACAAACAACAAGGTGTTTAGATTATTCAGCGTTCCATATCAACAAATAACAAGGTGTTACATTATTCAGCGTTCCATGTCAACAAATAACAAGTTGTTTAGATTATTGAGCGTTCCATGTCAACAAACAACAAGGTGTTACATTATTCAGCGTTCCATGTCAACAAATAACAAGTTGTTTAGATTATTCAGCGTTCCATGTCAACAAATAACAATTTGTTTAGATTATTCAGCGTTCCATGTCAACAAACAACAAGGTGTTACATTATTCAGCGTTCCATGTCAACAAATAACAATTTGTTTAGATTATTCAGCGTTCCATGTCAACAAACAACAAGGTGTTACATTATTCAGCGTTCCATGTCAACAAATAACAATTTGTTTAGATTATTCAGCGTTCCATGTCAACAAATAACAAGTTGTTTAGATTATTCAGCGTTCCATGTCAACAAACAACAAGGTGTTTAGATTATTCAGCGTTCCATATCAACAAATAACAAGGTGTTACATTATTCAGCGTTCCATGTCAACAAACAACAAGGTGTTACATTATTCAGCGTTCCATGTCAACAAATAACAAGGTGTTAAGATTATTCAGAGTTACATATCAACAAATATCAAGGTGTTTAGATATTTCAGGGTTCCATGTCAACAAATAACAAGGTGTTTAGATTATTCAGCGTTCCATGTCAACAAATAACAAGGTGTTAAGATTATTCAGAGTTCCATATCAACAAATATCAAGGTGTTTAGATATTTCAGGGTTCCATGTCAACAAATAACAAGGTGTTTAGATTATTCAGGGTTCCATGTCAACAAATAACAAGGTGTTTAGATTATTCAGCGTTCCATGTCAACAAATAACAAGGTGTTTAGATTATTCAGCATTCCATGTCAACAGATAACAAGGTGTTTGGATTATTCAGCGTTCAATGTCAACAGGTAACATTAACATTTGAGTCACGGTAACAGCCCACAAGTTTGTATGTGCTATAGTTTGAATCAAAAGATTTTGTTTTAATTCCACATTTCCATATATTGATGTCAGTGTTATGGTGTTTTACTTTATTTTGTGTGTAAGCTAGGAACAACAGACTTACTATATTTTATGTGTAAGCTAGGAGCAACAGACTTCCTTTATTTTATGTGTAAGCTAGGAGTAACAGACTTACTTTATTTTAGGCGTATTTTATGTGTAAGCTAGGAGTAACAGACTTACTTTATTTTATGTGTAAGTCTGTTGCTCCTAGCTTACACAAAAAATAAAGTAAGTCTGTTGCTCCTAGTTTACACACAAAATAAAGTAAGTCTGTTGCTCCTAGTTTACACACAAAATAAAGTAAGTCTGATGTTCCTAGCTTACACACAAAATAAAGTAAGACTGTTGCTCCTAGCTTACACATAAAATATAGTAAGTCTGTTGTTCCTAGCTTACACATAAAATAAAGTAAGCATGGAGCAACAGACTTACTTTATTTTATGTGTAAGTCTGTTGCTCCTAGCTTACACAAAAAATAAAGTAAGTCTGTTGCTCCTAGTTTACACACAAAATAAAGTAAGTCTGGTGCTCCTAGCTTACACATAAAATAAATTAAGTCTGTTGTTCCTAGCTTACACACAAAATAAAGTAAGTATGTTGCTCCTAGCTTACACACAAAATAAAGTAAGACTGTTGCTCCTAGCTTACACATAAAATATAGTAAGTCTGTTGTTCCTAGCTTACACATAAAATAAAGTAAGTCTGTTACTCCTAGCTTACACATAAAATACACCTAAAATAAAGTAAGTCTGTTACTCCTAGCTTACACATAACATAAAGTAAGTCTGTTGCTCCTAGCTTACACATAAAATATAGTAAGTCTGTTGTTCCTAGCTTACACATAAAATAAAGTAAGCATGTTGCTCCTAGCTTACACACAAAATGAAGTAAGTCTGTTGCTCCTAGCTTACACATAAAATATAGTAAGTCTGTTGTTCCTAGCTTACACATAAAATAAAGTAAGTCTGTTACTCCTAGTTTACACATAAAATAAAGTAAGTCTGTTGCTCCATGCTTACTTTATTTTATGTGTAAGCTAGGAACAACAGACTTACTTTATTTTATGTGTAAGCATGGAGCAACAGACTTACTTTATTTTATGTGTAAGCTAGGAGCAACAGACTTACTTTATTTTGTGTGTAAGCTAGGAGCAACAGACTTACTTTATTTTATGTGTAAGCTAGGAGTAACAGACTTACTTTATTTTAGGTGTATTTTATGTGTAAGCTAGGAGTAACAGACTTACTTTATTTTGTGTGTAAGCTAGGAACAACATACTTACTTTATTTTAGGCGTATTTTATGTGTAAGCATGGAGCAACAGACTTACTTTATTTTGTGTGTAAGCTAGGAACAACAGACTTACTTTATTTTGTGCGTAAGCTAGGAACAACAGACTGTTTTGATTCCTTGGCATTGGATACCATCAGGTCATGTGATAAGTATTCATGTAAAAATGGCCACAACTGGATGAACACTTTGAACTTTAAAAGGATATTTCCAATATCAAAGTTTGAATATAAATGATTTTATTATAATGGTCATAATGTTTGTAATAACTTGTATTTGTTTTTCTAGTTTCTCCGGTTCTAGTGGTGACCTGCAGGCATTTTTCACTCCAGAGACGTTTTTCCACTATCTCCTTCCTCCGTAAGTACACAAAGTTTCACTACCTTCTCCCTCCGTGAGTACAAAAAGTTCCACTACCTCTTCCCTACGTAAGTACACAGGGTTCCACTACCTCCTTCCTCTGTAAGTACACAGGCTTCCATTACCTCCTCCCTCTATAAGTACACAGGGTTCCACTACCTCCTCCCTCTGTAAGTACACAGGCTTCCACTACCTCCTCCCTCTGTAAGTACACAGGGTTCCA
>NW_018408642.1:358736-367072 GCF_002113885.1 Mizuhopecten yessoensis
CTTCCACTACCTCCTCCCTCTGTAAGTACACAGGCTTCCACTACCTCCTCCCTCTGTAAGTACACAGGCTTCCACTACCGCCTCCCTCTGTAAGTACACAGGCTTCTACTACCTCCTCCCTTTCTTAGTACACAGGCTTCCACTACCGCCTCCCTTTCTTAGTACACAGGGTTCCACTACATCCTCCCTCTGTAAGTACACAGGCTTCCACTACCGCCTCCCTCTCTAAGTACACAGGCTTCCACTACCTCCTCCCTCTGTAAGGACACAGACTTCCACTACCTCCTCCCTCTGTAAGTACACAGGCTTCCACTACTGCCTCCCTTTCTAAGTACACAGGCTTCCACTACCGCCTCCCTTTCTTAGTACACAGGGTTCCACTACCGCCTCCCTCTGTAAGTACACAGACTTCCACTACCTCCTCCCTCTGTAAGTACACAGGCTTCCACTACATCCTCCCTCTGTAAGTACACAGGCTTCCACTACTGCCTCCCTTTCTTAGTACACAGGCTTCCACTACTGCCTCCCTCTGTAAGTACACAGGCTTCCACTACTGCCTCCCTCCGTAAGTACACAAAGTTTCACTACCTCCTCCCTCTATAAGTACTTGAGACTTATAAGTTACAATGACCTTGAGACTTATAAGGTACACTGACCTTGACACGGCTAGAGAGCAGCAACAGTAAGAAACAAAAATGCAACTTTATTTTTTCAGAATAATCTTGGAGTCGGCCTTTAATTTGTATGACAGGACGTTTACAGAAAACATTGGCAGCATTCTTATCTTTGCTGTATTTGTAAGTATTAATTTTGTATTAACTTTTGTTGTAAACATGAATCCCTTGTGCTGATGTGCCTGCTTATATGCTGTTTATGATATATTCCTTTGATGCCGTGTCACTGTGTGTGGTTACATGGAGAAAACACTGACACCTTCACTGCTGCATTGACATTTCTGTCAGGGTGGCAGTATAGTAGAACCTGAGATTTCTGTAGAGTTTGTTGTTGTATATAGGAAATAGACATGACAGGTCACATGTCTTCCATTGTTTTGAAAATAATTTATTCATATTTGAGAGAAATACTTATTAGGGGGGGGGGCTGAGTTAGGGGCTAAAAAGGGGGGGTTGGATTTGGGAAAATTTAAAAAAATCTTCTTCTTTAGTTATAAAAATGCTAGGATCAAATACTACCCATAGCTGTAAAGGCATTTGGGTGGTGTATACAATTTGTGATTTTCATGTCTCTGACTTTTTATCTCCAACCCAACTAATGTGCTAGTAATAGTAACAACCTTAATTCTTTATGAATTATAAAGTCTCCATAGTAACGCTTCCAAGTTCTTACCCTACATGTCTGAAGTGGTTATATATATATATACAAATTGGCATTACAGAGCAAACGAAAAAATATTGTGCAATGATTGCTTAGATAACCAGGTGAGCGATACAGGCCCCCTAGGCCTCTTGTTGTTTTGTTGGCATATATAAAGCTTCCTAGAAATATTTCAAATATTGTAGAGTAGCAATACTAACAAACATTCACATTTCGTTCTAACCACAAATGTTACTAAAATCTTATAACAGCAAGAAACATTACACTTTAAAGTTTTCCAATTATAAACTGTTTGGGTCATTCCCTCAGACGGTTTGACTAAACAGGGACCAATCGTGACATTGTTAATGATGGAAATTCCAGAAGGATTTCTAATTTGCATGATAGCCAATTTACATAGATTAAATTCTCAACACCCAAACAATGGAAGTATATAACATTAGTAAACAATATTTTAAACAACAATCAGAATAATAAAGAACACAAAACAAGTTGATGCTACTCAAAATCACATGTGGTAACATTTTGGTTGATTTCAAGATTTCATGGATGTTTTTAAGTCACCTGAGACAAAGTCTCAAGTCTCAATTTAGGTTAGCATTATCAGTATTGGGTAGCAGTTTGATAGTATGCACATATCAGCCCTGACTGACCCCCCGGGGCTGATGGGTGGGGCCAAAATGGGTTGAATTGACTGAAATTTCAAAAATCTTCTTCTCAAGACCCAGATATGGTAGAATCAAATACTCTTCATAGATGGAAGGGTCTTAAGGTGCTTTACCGAAATTGTGAATTTCTTGACCCTGGGGTCTCACGTTTCCCCCTGGGGAGGGGGTAAACTTTACTATAGTTTATATAGGGAAATCACATTTTGGACCAACATTTGTTTAATTTCCATTGGAAGTAATTCAATTTGGGTTAGCATTATCAGTATTAGGTAGCAGTTTGATAGTATGCACCTATGAGCCCTGACTGACCCCCAGGGGCTGATGGGTGGGGCCAAAAAGGGTTGAATTGACTGAAATTTCAAAAATCTTCTTCTCAAGACCCAGATATGGTAGAATCAAATACTCTTCATAGATGGAAGGGTCTTAAGGTGCTTTACCAAAATTGTGAATTTCATGACCCTGGGGTCTCGCGTTTCCCCCTGGGGAAGGAGGGGGTAACTTGATTGGAATTATAACCCTAAGTTGACAGTTTGATACTTTGTAAATTTTGAGCCATCCCTTCCCCCAAGGGCTGTAGGGTGGGGCCCAATGGAGTCTGTGTGCTAAAATAAGATTTCTTCATTTTCCTTGTTTAGAATCAGAGGTGCTAGTTTCAAATACTTTTCAGTCTTAAATCTGCATGCTAGATATTGAATAATGTGGTTTTATTGTTTTTTGTCACTTTGAATGATATTTCTGTTCATGTTAAAAACAAAAATCAACTCTCTGTATAAATATATCAGGTGACCGTTAAGGCCCATGGGCCTCTTGTTTTTTGAACTTTTCTAGGATTTCACATGTAATGATTGAAATGTGTGCATTAGATAACATAACATGGAATGTCCCATCCATAAAAGCATGTTTAGAATTGTGCATAGCGAAAATAAAATTCATAACTTTGCCTTCTAGCCCTCTTTCAAATATGTCCAGGCCTGATGGCATCTCTTTACTATCAAGGAACTACTGCAGGCAAAGTCAAAAACATACAGAACAAATTCGATTTTTCTTTACTGGAGATACAACACAGAGAACTATAGGACCTTTCTTCAAGTGCTAAACTGTCTTTTATATTCTGCCTCATATCTTTTAAATTTGATTCCACTAACAACATTTACAAAATGTTGACTTCCTCTATGCTAATTGAAAAATGATGATTTGAGTCTCAATAGATCTATCAAAAAGTGAAATGTTGCTGAAATTCAGCAGAAATTAACCTTTAAATAGTTTATATTGCCATGAAAATAAAATATCTAACCATTGTTCTGTTTCAAAAGAGTTTATAAAAAAAGGATTTTGAGAACAATTTAATAAGAAGACATACTACCTGTGTTACATTAATTAAACATATTAATAAAGTATGTATTTAAACAAATCAACACCACAAGAGAAAAGTAAAGAACAAAGATCCTTTGTCCTGAGGTTTTCATTGAATCAACACTTCTTTTAATTTTCTAAACTTTCATTTGTTGGTCTTGATTGGTATTTGTTAATGGTTCATTTTGAGACTGATCAGAAAAAAACCAAGATGGCCACCTGATTGCCATCTTGAATTTAAACAGGTCAAGTTTGTTATCACTATTTCTCAGGTACCAGTCCATCGCTAGGAACAACCACTGATATGTACACCAGTGCTGACAACACAGAGGAAGGAAGTGGAATGTTACAATAAGAGATGATAAGAAAGAAACCACAAATGGTTAAACATCAGGAGACATACCTGAATAAGATTAGTTTTAATAAAATTATCACAGTAGCAAAAACCTTGCAAAAGAAATAGTGTATTGATTAGGATAGTTTCTGATGTGGTTCCTACTTTAGACAATATCCTATTTTGTATTTCTTTATGATTTTATGATTCTTTATTGATAGTTTTGTTAACATACATACCTACTAATTGTAATAAACAAACAATACTATAAATGATAAAAGGTGTTCTAATTAGTTCATGCCACAAACTGTTGAGACATAAACAAGGTTCTAACAATGTACTACACAATGTTACAATAGAACTTTTACATAACAGTCACAATCTCAAACGTTTGGATTTAAAAGGGCAAGCAATATAAAATATTTTTGTCAGTTAATAAAATTTACTCTGCCATGTATTTCTATCACACGTTTTTTTTCAACCTTTGCTTCAATAATTTTAAAAACTATGCTATTTTATCAAATTGATGTTGTTCTGAATAAATAGAGGCATAGGGGTGGGGCTCTGTTTGAAGTTTGTTCTCGCTATATCTCAAGTACTGGATGGATCTTTCTGAAATTTCATATGTACTAACAGCACCTACCATGGAGTGCTATATCTATACTTCATACCAATTATTTTAAACATATTCAGGTGAGCGATACTGAGGCCCTTTGGGGCTCTTGTTTTTTATCCAATGCTTCTGAGAAATAAGTTGAACATTTGTGAATTACTATATATTAAACAGCAGGTATTTGCCCTTGATTTCTCTGTCTGTTTAAATTTTAGAAAAAACATTAATATTAACAGTGAAAATTATCATGACACCAATACCTAATTATCTTTGCAATTTTTATTGTTTTGGTTTAAAACTAATTCAAACTAATGTTAGTGGATCAAGACCTTTAGATATAATTTGTAGAATGGAAATTATATTCTTTATTGGGTAGTCTTCTATAAAAAAATATACTTGAATTGAATTATGTAATACATAGAGTTGAAATTTGAGTAATATCAAAATATGTTAATTAAATTTGTTCATGCCTAAAATCAGCTATTTCTCTGGAGTTCCACAACATTAAAATGAAACAATAGTGATTATAACATTACAATGTCTTCTGAATCTTTATCCACAAAATTTTGATATTTTTTTCTTAGTAGAGAAGCTTTAATTTTTATGTTATGATACAAACAGTTATATCATTGAAGGATCACATACAGCAGTGATAACCATATGGTACATCTTTATGAAATAAAGATTAAATATGGATGTTACTGGGGAATGTTTAACCTTAAAAGCTGTCTTCAGAAGTTAAGAACTATCTCCAACACAAATGCCCCCCTTTGCTAACAGGAAGTCAGTGTGGGATAGTATATCTGTTGTAAATGGACAAATACACAATGTATATATGGCCATGGTTGAATTCCCGTTTGATTGGTGGTTCTTACCTTGCAAAGTCAGCTTTGACTGATCAACCCTATAGATAGAGTTGAATGTAGTGTTAGTCATGCAACCATAGTATTTACTCTGACATGTCTGTGGGTAATTCTGGTGAGAATGTTTACATTGACGGTGTTTGGGAACCCATTGAACTTAAAATTGTGTCAGAACTGTGTGATTTATATACAGTAAAGAAACTACAGGATGATACTTCTAAATGAGTATTTGGCTACAACAGCTGTAATCCTACAAACAAGTAACTCTGAGAAGAGGTGTTGAAGTACATGACACTGCATGTAAATTCCCAGGAGTACATTTTATGTGGATAATGAATTAAAATATCTTGCAACTTTTTTAGAAACATTTAACAAGCTGTATTTATACCAGGTATATGTTTGAAATTTTATTTGAGAATCCAAATCTTCACAAATAATAAATAGCAAAGATATAAGCGTAGAAATCTGTTTTAGGAAAAATTAAGTTATACATGTATATAGCGGTATATGAATTCGGGTAAATTGATCTATAGACTGTGAGGCCTATCAGAGAAAATAAACACCAGTCACAATAAACAACATCTAGAATGTGAGTTAATTTACATCAGAGCTGAAGATGAAATAAAATAAAATGATAACAAAAATAAAATTCAGGTAAAAAAATCATGATGTCCTACTTAATGTAAGATCATTATGCAACTTAATAAACTATCTATATTTACACCCACCTGTAGTAATTAAACTCTACCATACCTTGATCTGGATGAGTCCATTATGATCTACAGTGGTGAAAGAGTTAAGGGACACTATATCCAGTTAAAAACTGATTAAAGTTGACCTAATTATCTTTAAAGTAGTCAAAGAGTTGCATGTTTTTTTAATTTACAAGGTATATACAATTTAAAGTTTACTATTTAACCATTGAATGGTGTGATGTTTGATTGAGTGGTGTGATGTATGATTGAGTTGTGTGTTGTTTGATTAAGTGGTGTGTTGTTTGATTGAGTGGTGTGATGTTTGATTGAGTGGTGTGATGTTTGATTGAGTGGTGTGATGTTTGATTGAGTGGTGTGATGTTTGATTGAGTGGTGTGATGTTTGATTGAGTGGTGTGATGTTTGATTGAGTGGTGTGATGTTTGATTGAGTGGTGTGATGTTTGATTGAGTGGTGTGATGTTTGATTGAGTGGTGTGATGTTTGATTGAGTGGTGTGATGTTTGATTGAGTGGTGTGATGTTTGATTGAGTGGTGTGATGTTTGATTGAGTGGTGTGATGTTTGATTGAGTGGTGTGATGTTTGATTGAGTGGTGTGATGTTTGATTGAGTGGTGTGATGTTTGATTGAGTGGTGTGATGTTTGATTGAGTGGTGTGATGTTTGATTGAGTGGTGTGATGTTTGATTGAGTGGTGTGATGTTTGATTGAGTGGTGTGATGTTTGATTGAGTGGTGTGATGTTTGATTGAGTGGTGTGATGTTTGATTGAGTGGTGTGATGTTTGATTGAGTGGTGTGTTGTTTGATTGAGTGGTGTGATGTTTGATTGAGTGGTGTGATGTTTGATTGAGTGGTGTGATGTTTGATTGAGTGGTGTGATGTTTGATTGAGTGGTGTGATGTTTGATTGAGTGGTGTGATGTTTGATTGAGTGGTGTGATGTTTGATTGAGTGGTGTGATGTTTGATTGAGTGGTGTGATGTTTGATTGAGTGGTGTGATGTTTGATTGAGTGGTGTGATGTTTGATTGAGTGGTGTGATGTTTGATTGAGTGGTGTGATGTTTGATTGAGTGGTGTGATGTTTGATTGAGTGGTGTGATGTTTGATTGAGTGGTGTGATGTTTGATTGAGTGGTGTGATGTTTGATTGAGTGGTGTGATGTTTGATTGAGTGGTGTGATGTTTGATTGAGTGGTGTGATGTTTGATTGAGTGGTGTGATGTTTGATTGAGTGGTGTGATGTTTGATTGAGTGGTGTGATGTTTGATTGAGTGGTGTGATGTTTGATTGAGTGGTGTGATGTTTGATTGAGTGGTGTGATGTTTGATTGAGTGGTGTGATGTTTGATTGAGTGGTGTGATGTTTGATTGAGTGGTGTGATGTTTGATTGAGTGGTGTGATGTTTGATTGAGTGGTGTGATGTTTGATTGAGTGGTGTGATGTTTGATTGAGTGGTGTGATGTTTGATTGAGTGGTGTGATGTTTGATTGAGTGGTGTGATGTTTGATTGAGTGGTGTGATGTTTGATTGAGTGGTGTGATGTTTGATTGAGTGGTGTGATGTTTGATTGAGTGGTGTGATGTTTGATTGAGTGGTGTGATGTTTGATTGAGTGGTGTGATGTTTGATTGAGTGGTGTGATGTTTGATTGAGTGGTGTGATGTTTGATTGAGTGGTGTGTTGTTTGATTGAGTGGTGTGATGTTTGATTGAGTGGTGTGATGTTTGATTGAGTGGTGTGATGTTTGATTGAGTGATGTGATGTTTGATTGGGTGGTGTGTTGTTTGATTTAGTGGTGTGTTTGATTGAGTGATGTGATGTTTGATTGAGTGGTGTGTTGTGTGGGTATTTACTGGTTTCTGGTGGTTTCCATGGTGATCCTAACACAGCATGTTGTACTCTTACAGGGGACAATAGCAGCATGTTCATTGCTTGGTGAGTATGCCATGTATATCGTCTTTGTTTCCCTATAAAAACATCATCTTGCATCTTGACTTGGATCTAACGGTTCTCTTCCACTTACAATAAATCCTGGTATAACATTTGTCTTAGTTCCTGATAAGATTACCAGATACATCACATTTTAATGAGTCTGTCTACAGCCAGGGAAATTAGTTAGAGTACAGAATAGCAAAATGCATTATGACAAATTGATTTGAACACAGATGGATGTAGAAATTCGAAGGAAGTTAGTGTAGATGTATGTTCTTTTAATAAAGCTGAAATGAAATTGAGTCTTGATATGATTTACTGAGTGGATAAAATACCAATCTAATAAAAAATATGTTATATACATTGTATACACTTATCATAGTTAATTAAGATCTCATTTTCATTTAATTGACAAAATGCCTTGTCAGGTAAATCATCTACATATATGATATTTACAGGGTAATCTGTCTATACTGATATCATGCTACAGTTAGAATTACGCCCAAGTATCCACTTTTTGTGGCA
>NW_018408643.1:0-1203 GCF_002113885.1 Mizuhopecten yessoensis
ATGTAAATATGTAGGAACGATTGGGGAAAATTCTACTGTATTTAACGATATGCGTTGTTTATCATGACTATAATGAGTTTTACTGGTGACGGGGAGTTAATCGTGTTAACGTCATTTGATTCATTTAATATCTCGGCCTCATTTCAAAGTTCGTTTAACATTACCCCATCGCAACGCTATTCTTACAGTTAAAGTTAACTGCATTAAAGTTTTAAAACATATGTTTATTATAATTTGAATGTACATCAGAATAACTCGACTGCACATATGAATAAATTGACTGTTCATAAGAATAATTTGACACTACCAACTGATAACGAAAACCTAAATATAAAAATATGTAATTACCTAATATACTTTTTTCAGCAAACATTGAGTTGAACGTATCCAGGGGCTGTGGTCTGATATGGCCTTGAGTAGTGACCCAACTGTCCTCTTGTAGTGTTTGCCACGCCCTCATCATACCCGCCGAGGGGGGCGGGGTCCCTGTGGTGGACGTAATGTGGTGATTGTGGGGCGCTCTGCAATAATGAAGAAAATAATTATTATAAATAAAGAAGAAATTATATGACAAATAAAAACAGATAGAAGCATGAAAACAATAAAGACAAAAAACACAGTTGTATTTGTGTTGTCTTACTCTCTTAAACATTTAAACTAAATCTGTTTTTTGTCTTTTGAACAACTGTAAACACTTTTTAAGAAAGTAATAAGGCTATAAAAGCAAGCGACACAACCGACTAAATAAGGTTAGTAAATGTGGTGACAAGAAATTTAATATCAGCGTATATTTTTAACAAAAAATCATTTATATCATATTAAGGACTAATATATATAAGTTCAGAAAATATATAAGATATCGTTATAGATTGATTTGATAATTTTATGAAAACATTAAATATAAAAACCTATACTTACATTGACTGTAAACCCCTTACTAATGTTCTCTGTGTATATTTGATGACAGGTCCAGACACCTTGTTTGATACAGCGTTCATGTTGTTTCTGGTAGTGCTCTGTTTAATCAGCGTTAATAAATGTGAATGATAACATTTTCTCTCTGTCGCTTTTATACAGTACTCTCTCGTGTGTCTATTAATAACCTGGAAGTTTGCTGCCTCCTCAGCTTTTCCGTATACTATAACATAAGTGGGCTGTCAATTACACACATAAAATTTCCATTCATTTGCATCTGTGATGTAA
>NW_018408643.1:9761-10633 GCF_002113885.1 Mizuhopecten yessoensis
AATCAAGATACAAACTCAAATGGTATACACCAAGACAACACTCGACCTCAAAATCAAGATACACACTCAAATGGTATACACCAGGACAACACTCGACCTCAAAATCAAGATACAAACTCAAACATTAAACACCAGGACATCACTCGACCTCAGAATCAAGATACAAACTCAAATGGTATACACCAAGACAACACTCGACCTCAAAATCAAGATACACACTCAAATGGTATACACCAGGACAACACTCGACCTCAAAATCAAGATACAAACTCAAACATTAAACACCAGGACATCACTCGACCTCAGAATCAAAATAAGAAATCAAATGTAATACACCATGACAACACTCGACCTCAAAATCAAGATACAAACTCAAATGTTAAACACCAAGACAAAACTCGACCTCAAAATTATTGATTTACAAGGACAAGATTCTAATTTGCGATAAGTTGTTCGCAACAGAAAATATGCGTAAATAAGAAGTAAGAACCGAAAAGAAATAAAAAAAGGCACAGTATGCCACTATAAAAACAGAAATGAAATAAGTTGTTCGGAAATAACCTCGTAATATCCAGTGTCAAAGTATTTTTTATTTCGATTTGTTTTGATTTTTTCGTCGTTTGTTATTTTTTTTTACCTTAATGTAGACAAAACAAATTGCAGGGGAAAAAAATCATGTCGCATTTAAAAATTCCACTGTAGTATTTTTTCACTGTTGTGTATACAGTGGTATTGGTTTTGTTTGTGTTTTATGTTTTAGTTGTGGAGGCAAACGGATATATTTTCACTATATTTTCATAGCTTTTAATACACAATAACTATTTTCGTGCATGCACAGGGTGGTTATGAGTGGTTACAAGTGGACAGATGTA
>NW_018408643.1:23384-23802 GCF_002113885.1 Mizuhopecten yessoensis
TTAAAACTTCGAGTTGAGTTTCATAAAAGCTCGTACAAAATGAAAACAAATTTAAGATACTTTTTATCAAATAACCCAGAAAACTTACATTTTGACAGGTTTTAAAGCCAAAATGTTGAGGGCTTAATCAAACAGAGACGGCCATTTTGTTGAGCCATTCACAATTTATGATATCACGTCATTGTCGATATTATGACCTCACAATCGATTTCTGACTGGCACAGCCAATGACAAACGCTCCAGGGTATAGTATACTAGTGACATATGTAAAAATATTACACGGGCGAATTCACTGGGTAACAGGCCGATTATGTGATAAAAAATAACACTAGACAGCGGTTTGTTCGTTTTCTTGTTTTTTCATAGCCCGGAGATTATAGCAATACATCTAAATTCCTGTTGAAGTTTACTTTGCTAT
>NW_018408643.1:24789-26106 GCF_002113885.1 Mizuhopecten yessoensis
CGTTGTCCTTTTAAAAGACAATGTTCCAACCGATTCACTATCAGACCAAATTTGACTGAAAATAAAGTAAGAATCGATGAAGCTCCAATATGCTATTGCTGTGTAGGAGGAAAAAACCCATTATATTTTCTCAAATAAAGCAGATTATCCAATAAAAACATCTGTCTATCAACATTCATGAGGTCATATTCCATGAATCGCGTTAGCGGTTCGTGGTAAATATGTTCAAAAAGCCAATGTTGTTATGACCTCATGGATGTTGAAAAAATATCTTTCATTCCTTATATGTACATTTTTAATTGCTTTGAATTTTTCGGTGCAAGCGTAAATAAAAGCAATACCGGCAACAAAACAAACAGAATATAGTTCCATTTTCAAAATGTTATTTGTAGAATTTACACAAGTTGGATATTATTATCATGTACCTTACACGCCTCATTTGGGCTTTAACATCAAGCATATCATGTTTAATTTAATGTTAATCATATTATCATAATGAAACTACATCGAGGGCTGTTTCACGGCGGACGTGTACCAATTACGCTCTGTGCTACGTCATTGTAGTGTATCAATACGCAGTGTCGAGGTCATCTGTGTTATACAAAAATAAATGTCATTAAGGGTCCAAGCATACAAAATGTAGATATTTTGCTATGGAATATATCGCATCAGATATACAATACTTTCGTCCATATGAGAATGATTAGAATTATAACTAGAGATTATCATACGACCATTTTTATATCCTACTCCGTATCAGCCCTCGACCTATATCAGACTGATATAAGAGAATCGGGTTAATACGGATTAGGATATGAAAATGGTCGTATGATAATCATTTTATTATATATTGCTCTATAACATCAAAAGTGTTAGCAATAACACATAAAACTGACAGAAAATTGATATTTAACAGCTTAACTACAACCATATTCTACCTTAAATAAAACACCATGAACAGAAAAGCATATGCAGACAGAAATGCAGTGTGTAGACGACAAGTTTGAGATGTGATCTTTCTGGAAAGTGTTCGACCGGAAGTAAACGGATGTTGCGCACAACCCATACAACGGACTAGTAAATAATAGTACATTTATCACAAATTACAAAATATCAAAATTACCACAGATATTTAGCAAGATTTCGGGCCATCACACTAGCTTTACAATAGTACATTATAGCTACCACTGACACTAGTACTTCTCTACACTAGCTATACCATAGGACATTGTAGCTACCACTGACACTAGTACTTCTCTACACTAGCTATACAATAGTACATTGTAGCTACCACTGACACTAGTACTTCTCTACACT
>NW_018408643.1:31369-36629 GCF_002113885.1 Mizuhopecten yessoensis
GATAAAATATACCTCGACGTCAACAAACAGTGACGATGCCATTAAATTATGATAAAATATACCTCGACGTGAATAAACATTGACGATGTCATTAAATAAAATAAAATATACCTTGACGTGAATAAACAGTGACGATGTCATTAAACAAGATAAAGTATACCTCGACGTGAACAAACAGTGGCGATGTCATTAAATTATCATAAAATATACCTCAACGTGAATAAACAGTGACGATGTCATTAAATTATGATGAACTATACCTCAACGTGAATAAACCGTGACGATGTCATTAAATTTAGATAAAATATACCTCGACGTCAACAAACAGTGACGATGCCATTAAATTATGAGAAAATATAACTTGACGTGAATAAACAGTGACGATGTCATTAAATTATGATAAAATATACCTCGACGTGAATAAACAGTGACGATGTCATTAAATAAGATAAAATATACCTCAACGTGAATAAACATTGGCGATGTCATTAAATTATGATAAAATATACCTCAACGTGAATAAACAGTGACAATGTCATTAAATTAAGATAAAATATACCTCGACGTCAACAAACAGTGACGATGCCATTAAATTCTGATAAAATATACCTCGACGTGAACAAACAGTGACGATGCCATTAAATTATGATAAAATATACCTTGACGTGAATAAACAGTGACGATGTCATGAAATAAAATAAAATATACCTCGAGGTTAACAAATAGTGACGATGTCATTATAACGATAAATAATACCTCGACGTCAGTTAAAACTAGTTTCAATTATTTTATTGTGTGTTTCCATATTTTCTATTTGTTTGTTTTGGAGATAGCACAGAAAATAAGAAAGTGACCGAAACGATTAGCTAGATTTGTACTTTAATATTTCATTTCTCTTGTGTAGTAATTCTATCGTCACATAAAGTTCTACTATTACTATACCATGTTTAATGCTTTGGATTAGGTCGACTATGTAAGTATGTATGCTTTATAGGCTTGATTTTGATGATTATGATTAAATCAGAACAGTGTACATTCTTCGTGTGTTTAACCTTTGATTACACAATGAATATTTCATAAAATAATCGACCATGGTCAACGAGAGGCGCCCGAAGGGACAACTGTCATCTACTTGTTTTATACGCATTATACGTCTACTGAAGACAGTGAGCATCAAGAGAATCGTGTGCACATACTTATGTCAACATAAATTAAAAAAAACATTCCTGGTGATTTTTGTGTAGATTGTTTTAATCATACTTTCATAAAGCAATGTTTGTGAAAATAACTATCAAAATTTGGTATACAAGTAATACGAACTACCTTTAATTAATAATAATTTATAATTAATTCGAGGTTCTTATATACTGCTTTATCACAACCTAGTTCGTAGGTCGTCTCAAAGCGGTTCACAAATTATTATCCGTGGTTATAGGGCCTTTGCAACCAGCCAATATCTCTCTCAACTCCCTGGGGAACATACAACCGGTGCTGCCATATAGGCGCTCATGACTAGCATTCAACAATTACAGCGCTATACAACCACGTACTCATTTACAGCTGAGTAGACTGGAACAATTGGTGTAAAGTATCTTGTTCAAAGATACAACACAATGACATGACTCGAACCCGCAACCCTTCGGTCACGAGCCCGGCGTCCTACCACTAGACTACCGTGTCCCCTTTATGACGAACTGATTGGAAAGGCCACTTGGGATTTGTTGTCACCGTGTTTTGATGTACATATCAATGCCGGAACAGTTTATTTCTGACGGGTTGTGATATCTGGTTGTCAAAAACTGAAGTTGACTCAAGGTAACATTTTTGGTTTGGTCCACACAATGGGAGCATATTAAATGGTGGGAAGTACAAGTTTGGTGTAACATTGTGCCTTGTGGTGTTTGGGCATCGGCTGATGTTTCTGCCAAGGAAGGTCGTTGTGGAGTGTGCCTTCTTATCTATATGCAGGTCCAAGTCGAGGTTCTTGTGTATCGTTTGGCCGAGTCAACAGTGTTTAGCACCTGACCGTGGATGGAATAGTTGTCAGACAATGACGACTTCCTGTTAGTAACCCGCAGCACCTCACATGTATCCGGGTTGAACTGTATAAGTCATTGTTGTTCCCATTGTTGCAACTTGTCAAGGTCATCCTAAAGAAGGGACTGATCATCTCTGCTCTTGATCCTTCTGTTCATGAGGCAGTCGTCCGCGAAAAGTCGAGTGGTTGGTTGATGAAAGTTGGGATGGTTAGTCACTTAAAGATATATAGAAAAGTAGTGGACCTAAGACTGTCCCCTGTGGAACTCCGAATGAAACTGTTGAGGTAGATGATGACTGTCCATCTAGAACTACGCGCTGTGTGTAGCTAGTAAAGACATGAGTGGGTTCACGTATGCCGTATGTTTCATCAACAGCCTGTCGTGCGGCACCTTTTCAAAGATCTTGAGAAATTCTAAATTACACAGTCGACTTGTTCACCAACATCTAAGGTCTGTGCAAGGTCGTTGACTGGCAGGATGAGTTGGGTTCTCGTGGATTGTCTCTTCCGGAATCCATTTTGGCTGTCGGACCACAGTCCATCCTGGTCGAGACTGATAATATGACAGCAAACATAAGTTAGTGTCACCAGTCGATAATTAACTGGTGTGCTTCGATCGCCTTTCCTGAATAATGGTGTGATGTTTGCCCTGTTATAATGAGGCATGGAAGATACCGGTCAAAGCTGGAGATACCTGGTTTGCTGTTACCTGGAGCAGTTTTAGCGAAAGTTCGTCAGGGGCAGTGGCTTTTTTGGGGTTCAAGTAGGCAGCAAATTCTCCGCCCCATGCTGGTTAACTGTGCTGGGTATTGTATGGTGTGGGCTTGATCCCATGTCTGCTTGTGGGTCTGAAGGACTTTTGGCAGTAACCACTGAGGCAAACTGTTGTAAACAGATATTCCTACTTTCCTCACGGGACCACACCACATGTATCTTTCTTTTGCTCTCAATGAAGCTCAAATTTTGGTGTATGGTTCTCATTCATGATGATGTTATTCTCATAATCCTCGTAGCAAGCTTTACATAGAACATGGACAGCTTTCCCCAGATCCTTGTAGATTGCATGTCATGTGCTGAGCGAGAATTAGTATACCTCTTGTAGGCAGGATCCTTCTTCCTTATAAGTCGCTTCAGTTCTCGTGGGATCCATGGCTGACTGTAGCGCTGTGACGACATCTTATACGTCGCTTCAGTTTTCGTGTGATCCATGGCTGACTGTAGTTTGTTTGTTTGTTTGTTTATGTTTAACGGCCCATCGACGGCTGTGGTTATTTAGGGCCATGGTGATTTATTTATTTATTTTACTTTTTTAACAAACATGTGAATAGCGAAGATAAAATCAGATAAAATGGTTCCTTTTAAAAGTATTCGCATTGTATGTGTAGATAATAAAAAATAATAAACGGGGGTTAAAATAATAAAAGAGATAACGAATAGATGATATGGAATATGCGATATATATATAACGTCAAAAATGATAAGGTGGGTTAAAAGACATCAGAGTCTATAAAATAGACCGATGTCTTTCAAATAGTTAAATAATGCCTTCGAATCCACGGAACTGAAAAGTGTTTTCATATCCGGGACTCGGAAGTAGTTATCACGAATGTGTTTAAAATCGGAACATTCTATTAAAAAATGCTCCACTGTAAATGGAGTGTCACATGCGTGGCATGAAGGTATATCTTCTCGTTTTAAAAGGTACGAATGAGTAGGATATGTGTGCCCAGTGCGGAGCCGAGCGAGGACAACTTCCTCTCTACGATCTTTCCGACTGGGAATAGATGTTTTAAGTTTCGGTTGTATCTTAAAAAGTTTGTTGTTGGTCTCCAGAGACCAGCGTTTCTGCCATTCATTTTGAATGGCTGTACGAATAGTAGGTTTAAAATCTGTGTATGGTAGTTTGATATTTGTTTGTTCGAGATTCAATGCATTTTTTGCTTCCCTGTCAGCAAATTCGTTGCCTTTTATTCCGACATGGCTCGGAATCCATAGTAAAGTTATTTTAGACTTTTTTAATATACGAGATATTCGAAGAGCAAGGTTTTGTACGATTGTGTTTTTAGGATCTCGTAACTGTAAACTCTGTAGGACAGATAGAGAGTCTGAACAAATAATTGCCTTTTTAATGCGGTGTTCATCGATATGGTCGAGGGCCAAACCAATGGCGCATGCTTCAGCAGAAAAGATGGAGGCGCCGTCTGGTAGTCGGACTGAAGTGCAAGTATTGGCAGTACAGCAGGCTGCTGCCACTTTCTCACCTTCTTTGGAGCCATCGGTGTAAAGTTGTGTATGAGAAGGGTAATTCGAAATGCATTCCCGAAAGGAGGATTTGTGTTCTTCGGGCATAACACTTGATTTCCCTCGCTCATGTAATGTAAAGTTAAAATCGGGGGTTTGAATGGTCCACGGAGGAACATCAGATATGTTAAATTCAGCTATGTCCGTCAATTTTATGTTGAGTTCTTGCAGGAAATTCAAAATTCGGATACCAAATGTTGGCAGAAGTTTTTGGTTTTGCGTAAATATGTTTTGGTATTTGGGGTTGAATACTTGGTTGAAAGCAGGATTTTTAGGGTTTGATTTTAATTGAGTTGCAAATTGTAATGAAAGTTTTATTCTTCTGTCATAAAGGGATGGTTCATTTGCTTCCACGTACAGGCTTTTTACAGGTGTTGTTCGAAAAGCTCCCAGGGCAAGACGTAGCCCTTGGTTATGGATTGGATCTAGCATCTGAAGGTACGAACTGCGCGCTGACCCGTATACCATAGAACCATAATCCAGTTTTGTTCGAATAAGTGATCTGTATAGGCGCAAAAGCATTTCACGATCCGCTCCCCAATCAGTATGAGAAAGGACTCGTATAATGTTTAACGCCTTGGAACACTTATCCTTCAGATACTTTATATGTGGTATGAAAGAGAGTTTCGAATCAAAAATGAGGCCGAGAAATTTAGTCTGTTCAACAACAGGAATTCTAGTGCCATCGAGTGTTAGATTTGGGTCATTGTGTGCTTTTCGTTTTTGACAGAAATGCATGCACACAGTTTTGGATTTAGAGAATTTGAAGCCGTTTTCGTCTGCCCAATTTTGTAGTTTGTTTAAACTCTGTTGAAGTTGTCGTTCTATCGTGTGCATGTTCTTAGATCTGTAACAGATCAAGAAGTCATCCACAAATAACGACCCTTCTGTTGATTGACCAAGACATTTGACTATATCATT
>NW_018408643.1:36634-38193 GCF_002113885.1 Mizuhopecten yessoensis
GTCGTGAAACGGGATGGGTCCCCCGTGAGGATTTTCAAGTTCTGTTGACCAGCCATGTCTGGGACTTGTGAGCCCCAGGCAGGTATGTCTTCAGAAACTTGAACCGAAGCATCCTTGACCGTGACACTGTCAACCGGCGCCTTGCCTCGAGTCACTTGTGCGTAAGAGGGTGTAGCAATGTCTGCACTCCCGACTATCCTCCTGGCCTCGGGGAAAGAGACACCTCGGGTATATTTAACCCGTAATATCTCCCTCTCCTGGCTCCAGGTAGGGCAGTCGCGAGAAGAGGCAGCGTGCTTCCCCTCACAGTTGACACAGCGCAGGTTGGCGATGTCACAGTCATTTTGCTCGGTGTGACCCTCACGGCCACAATACTGGCAGATCGATTTTCGTCTACATCGCTTTTCGTGATGACCGTACTTCTGACAGTTTCGGCATCGCAATGGATTTGGGATGTAGACGGAAACGTTGTACCTCTGGTATCCGATTGTTAGTATTTGGGGTAGTGTTGGCGTTGAAAAAGTGATGATGAAGGTGTTTGTTTTGATTGTATCATTGTTTCTCCTGATCACCATCCGCCTCACCTCAGAGACCGGGACGCTCTCCTCCTGGAAATATGCCAGTATGTCTTCATCGGTGTCATTGCGCAAGGCTGGGCACCTGATTACCCCCTTGCTGCAATTAAGTGATGAGTGTGGTTTCACACTGACACCGATGCCGGCAAAACTGGTTGTTCCGAGTAGGTTCATCGCCTGTTGTTGGCGATAAACCTCTATAAGGAGATCGCCCGATCCCAATGGCTTAACGGATTTCACATCCCCTGCGATTCCCTGGATGCCCTTCCTCAACAGAAGTGGCGACAACGCGGCCGTTGTTTTACCACTCTGTGTGGAGGTCATCACAAGGAATTGCGGGAATTGGGTGTTCTGTGTTGCGTTTTGTGTTGTTTTTGAGCTAGGGTCATCGTTCCTGATTTTGGTATGTCCGTCGTTTTGGTGGTTTTTATCTTTACCCATGTGTATATTTGTTTGTTTCACGATCTATGCCTCCACCCGCCACGGAGCCCAACAAGGGGACACTGGTGTGACGCGGATATCCAGCGCCAAGTGTCGGAGATACATAGAATAGTATACTCGTAAGAATATACATACTATTTGAAAGAGTATACTCTCGCGATTGACCCTGAGCCACCGCCTTCTTGGGAGTATGTAAACCAAGGGCTCGGCGTGACCAGCCGATTGGTGATAGAGGGCCCATATCACCTCTCGTCTACCCAGAGTCCGAAGCCAAAGCAGTATGTTGCAGAATATCGGATCATGTCTCCTTCCTATCAAGAGTTTGACAGTGATTCCGACTCTGCTCAACTACCAGGATCTTCTTCCCCCAGGAATACGAGATGCAACCCACGGCAAACAGGTTGGCTCAAATTGGAGCTACTGTGAAAGCCTTCTGCTACGATGACGCCCAGCGCGCCACAATCATACCCCCGAAATGATCACATACGCACTGAGCACCAACGTACCCAGCCTCGAGACGTGGACCCAGCTTTCTTGGAGGCC
>NW_018408643.1:38441-46505 GCF_002113885.1 Mizuhopecten yessoensis
GCTTCAGTTCTCGTGGGATCCATGGCTGACTGTAGCGCTGTGACGACATCTTATAAGTCGCTTCAGTTCTCGTGGGATCTATGGCTGACTGGAGCGCTGTGACGACATCTTATAAGTTGCTTCAGTTCTCGTGTGATCCATGGCTGACTGTAGCGCTGTGACGACATCTTATAAGTCGCTTCAGTTCTCGCGTGATCCATGGCTGACTGTAGCGCTTCGACTACATCTTGGACGGAACGTTTTTCTCCGGCATGTTGAAGTATCCAGTTTCTAATGTGTTCCATATATGATCAATAGGGTGTGACGTACCGTTGTCATTTGTAGAGGAATGACTAAATGTCGATGTGTCCCTCCGTGTCCCCTCTACGTCTGCTCTTTTCCACATGTATATCTCCCTACGGGTATCTGTATCCAGACCCGAACATCCCTATCTAAAAGATGTTGTAGCTGATATGAGTTAGATGTTGATACAACTTTAAGCACTGTACAATCAACAACTAAACTTTCGGTTGTGTCTACCTAGCCACCCGTTTCATATTGCCGTCAAACCTAATACATATGTAACCCGGGGAGAGAGCAAGAGAGAGGGAGAGAGATACACGTAAGAGTTCACGTATATATTTTACATGAAAGTACACATGTTTGTGACGTCACTGATTGTGTTGGTGTGTTGGCCTACCCGTTTTGTGTGTTGCATGTTCTATACTAATTGGATTGGTCAGAGTTGTTATTTAGTCAACTGACCAATCGCAGCACTTGCTTGACCATTGAACTTATATTTGATATCAACTGATGTCGGAAACACAACTTGAGACACCCCAAGGAGTAGGACGTATATGATGTACACTATACGTCCGACTTACATTGGAACACGTCCTTTGTCCACAGCATCCTGGTGAGTGCGTCGCGCTGAGTATTTTATTCTCATTCAGATAATGTATTCGCGGCGCGATGAACGAAATGAACTTTATTTTCGGTAAAACGTATGTGTGATGGTGTGAAAAATATATTTGTTGTTTTATGTGTAAAGTTATATATGTATATTAATCATTTACAGATTCTTTCGAACCCGAAATAAAACAATTGTGAACCAACTAAACACGAGATACGAGTGCTGTGTGAAACATACAAACAAGTTATTAGCAAAGAGTAGTTCATCTGGCTAAGTACCATTTAAAGCCATTCCATACTTATCTGTGATCTTTTGACATTGTGTGATATGCATATCACGTTCAATGATAAAAATAGTTTTACCATTTACTAGGATTTAGTTTGGTTTTGTTTTGTTTGTGTTTTACGTCCTATTAACAGCTATGGTCATTTAAGGACATGCCAGGTTTTGGTGGTTAGGAAAGCCGGAATTCCCGGAGAAAAACCACCGACCTACGGCCAGTACCTGGCGATTACCCCACGAAGGGGCTCGAACCCGCGACCCAGTGGTGGAAGGCTCGTGGTAGCAGAAGGTCAGACGCCTTAACTACTCGGCCGACCCAGAGGTGAAGGGCTAGTGGTAGCAGAATATCAGTCGCCTTAACCACTTGGCCACCGCGGCCCGCTATTACTAGGTACTATTTCTTTGTGTAATATGACGGAGTTACGGCCGAAATTGATCAAAAAGCCTGAAACAGTCAAAAATGACTAATTATAATGTATATAGGCTATTGGGTAATAATACTAGATGTTCCGGAGAGGTAAGCGTCTTGTTTGTCATCAACGATGCCCGCTTTGTAATTCTTGGTCATATTTAAGTATATTTGCCATGCCCTCGAAACGGTCTTAATCACATATCTATGGCAAAGAGCTATATTTGGAGAGTTTAACAGTCGGCATCACGTTGATAACCTTTTGACATGGTTCTTACACGACAGGAAACCACTTCTTAGACCTTAGATAACCTTAACTGTCACGTATACAAGAATCGAGATAGACTCTCGTTGATCTTTTTCTGCTAACACCGTACCACGAAGGATGTTTCAACTGGTGTTAGGCCTCGTTTTGGTTCTCGGTATTAATGAGTGTTCCGGGAAACCTCCTTACGGTGATGCTATTCCTAACGGCAAAGCTGTCCCTAACCCGTGTGCACCAGCTGGCACTACGTGGCTAGGCGTTGGTCACACCACCCCGTCAGGAGGCGGAACGAGAAACTTGTTCGGATCGGTATTTATCAATTTATTATATTTTTGTATAACAATTTCATCTGTTACTAGAATAAATATATAAAGAATAAATATATATGGGGGCAAAGAAGTAATTCCAACAGTGTGGACAAGTTTAGGTTGTCAAATTTTCGGAGCGGTCCGCTCCTTTTTCAAGACACAGTGAAACAGAACAGTTACATGTACATATACATCATATTACAAGAAGATAGAATTGATATACTATAATTGAAAATATATTATATATGTATATATGTAAGAATAACAGCTACTGTTGAAGACTTATAATTTACCAATCAATTTCCTAGCATGGGTTAATGTATAAAACGGTTCGGATTGTTATTGTCGCTATGAAATACTATGTGTTTGTCTCCTTATGGCTAACCCTCGAAAAAGTTTCTTGTTTTCGTGTGGTAGTGTTTCTAAAATGGAGTTTGTTTTTCGTGTATTTATCCCTCCACGGAGTAAAGGAAGATTAAAGGCTGTACAGCGTTAATATTGGAGAAATATCAGTATTTGTATACATGTAAGTGTTATGATCACCAAATACTGCAAACCAGAAGAAAATGTATGTCGAGATATTATTTTGAAAGATCTAGTACTTTCAAGTTCAATACATTATTTAATTACATTTTGTATGTCAATAATGAAGAATTCTTTTCTCTTGTAAAATCCCTTTAGCACATAATTGAGCGAATTAACACCATGATTTATATGTAAATTGTACTATATATATGTAGGTGTAAATTCTCTCACTGTAACCAGTCTGCGAGAATACAAACTTGTCCTCGTCATTGTCCCTGAGATGAGCCTGAGCGTCCGAGGCTCGTGACGCCGGGGGAGGGTATAGGAGGGGGAACTCTCGTATTGTGGTAACTCCTTTAAGTCTGATTATAAACAAGTAAAATCCGACTTTATATATGAAAAATATTGAATTTTGAACTTCATAAATAAGAAGTTTTTGATTTACTTAAAACTTCCGTGATTTTTAATGTGTATAGACATAATTAGCAACACTATTTTATCAGACTAAAATTTTCAAAAAGATTAGTTTTATAACTTTCCTTTTTATGATTATTGATAGGGACAGTCCATATCTTTCATAAAAAAAAAGAAATCAATCAAAATATCTGATTAAAAAATCTTGAAAATGTTTGTGTTTGCTTGAGCATACAAGCATACGTATGTATGCTACGCCACTGTCAGTCGTATAAATATCCGGAGTGATGGTTTTGGATTCCAGGATGTGTTTGTTAGTACAATGATACACTGTTATATAATGACCTTAGCTGTTAATAGGACGTTAAACAAAATTAAACCAAACCAAACCAAACACTGCGCTCATGAAGTCTGGTAATGCTATAAAATACTGCTTCTGTCCTATTAATCTTTATATTCTACAGAACTTCCTCGACGAAGATTTAGAATGGACCAACACACTGTGTACGATGGACTCCGATGCGGATGGTGTAAGTAATGGGGCGGAGCTGGGAGACCCCGACTGTACATGGACTAAAGGTGCAGCACCAACACGTAATGCTACAGGCCACCCAGGTTAGTGATAATGACATCAGTTAACAATATGTCAGCTTTAAATTCATGAATGAAAAAAAATATTTTACTCATTCTCAGACACTCGTGATAACCTCGTTAGTATGGACACTTGTCGATCGGGAACCGTCAGCACTTTCCGTAAACGAGAAAATACGTATTTGTTAATTCTATCTCGTTTACCGAAAGTGCCGATGGTTCCCGATTGATTCACACATTGTTCATCGAATGAACGTTTTGAATTTGATTTGTGGATTGTCTAACATTTACTGCGGAAATGTCCATAAATAGCAGTGTTCGTTAGTTGTAAAGTGAATTTTCACCAGAATTACGAGATGATATTTAGCCCTTTTGATTTTTCTTTTTAAGGGATCTGTGAACCAATAAGCCTGGTTCATTGTCAACTACAGAACAATAACTGGAATATACAGTGTGATATGTACCCCTAACTACCAGCTCATGTGATTTCTACCTGGGTCATCACTTGACACAGTCAAGGCCAAAACTTCGAAGGATTTTTTTTCCAAAAGCAACAATATTTTGTCTGAATTTCTATTTTTGAATGCAACGACAATGGTTTGTTTTTCACATTTTGATACTAAAGAAACGACACAATTCGAATTTATGATATCAAACGGAGTTGACGACGATACATTGAAGTGCTACAACGTTTAATCAAAGCAAACAATTCAAAAAAAAAATCATCGCATATTTGATATCAATGTTAAATCTTAGTTAACTGTTTTTTTGGTAAACTGTTGGGCGTAAATTCTGATTGCTTTGTTTATTTAATTACCTTTTCACTGGAAATTAAATTCCGCGAGGAAAAGATCAATTGAGAACGAGTACTGTTGTATATTACGCTTGTTTAGCAAAGTTTTTGTCTGAGTTGGAGAGGAGAGGAGATCGAGAAATGAAATACATATTATATGCTATTTGTCACCGGCTGTTTATTTAAGGAAATTTCAACAACAGATATGTTTTTCACTATTTGTTAATCTTGCGATTCAAATCCTAGCGCAAACGAGAAAACACTCTCACGGAAAGTGCTGACGATTCCCGAGTGAACCTCGCAAATACTGGAGTAAATCGTTCGGAAATCATTTTCGCGAAAAGCTCTGTGACTGATATTATACACGTACATTGAAATATCAATTAATGGTGTACACTAATTGAACACTTTAAATTAGTTCGATAATTGATTGGTACCAAAGAGGGCCATCAGAAACAGTTCTCTGTTATAATATGGATACTCAGGACTATGAAAAATAACATCTACATTCTGTTGCAATTAGTTTTGTCAGAGACGTACATGCTACATATCTATGTCTCTGGTGAGATGTTTTCCCAAAGGGCGACTGATCATATGAGCTGATGCCATGGTGCAGTGTCCAACCTCTGTACGACGTCGTTTTACTTTATAAACAACTTCATCTGAATAACAAAGATGCGTACTCGTGTTATTTGGTCTGTCCAAGATGGCGGGAAACGGCTATCACGTTTAGCAATGCCCTCCACCCACTCTCAATGTCGCATAGGCCAAAAGCATCAAAACATGTAAACGAGTTCTATATAAAAAGAGGCATAGTGTGGTGATATTTTGCCTGTAGTAGGTTGGGTCTGAGCGCTTCCAACTTTTTTTTAAATAAATGACATTCCCCGACTTTCGTTGTCACAGGGGCAACTTTCGTTGTCACAGGGGCAACTTTCGTTGTAACAGGGGCAACTTTCGTTGTCACAGGGGCAGCTTTCGTTGTCACAGGGGCAACTTTCATTGGCACGGGGGCAACTTTCATTGTCACAGGGGCAACTTTCGTTGTCACAGGGGCACCGTCGTAATATGACTTTTTCTGACATATTAGTAGTTCCTCCTGAAAGAAGTCCGAATTCCTTTGTAGAAATGTTACAGTGACGATGATGGACAGCCGATAAACCAAACTGTTTACGTTTACTCTGCATCCTTCCATTGCAATGCATTGAGAAGGCAAATGTTGTTGTGAGACTATAACAACATTTGCTATTATTACGCCATCAAGCTCTATTGTGATGTCAACAATTTCATTGTTGTTAAGACTTAATTTCCTGTTCAATAAACTGTGTGAAATAACCAAATAAAGCGTACCTACTCTATCAAAGTGTAATGAATATTTTAGCAAATATTATTAAGGTCCTATAACACACATTTCTACTGTCGGGCTTTGTTAAGTTTGTCATCAATAGCAATGTGTGTTATAGGACCATAACAACATTTGCTTAATCATACATTGCTGGAGTGAATCCACCATTGAGACTGCAGTGTTCAGTTGTAAAACCTTTTGAATGAAGCCTGACAGGTCGGTTTCTATCTGTGCACGTCTACTTTGAGTGTTGGTTGTTTCCTTTTGTAGTAGTTCACTCTGGCATAGTCCGAATTATTCTGACGTTTTATCGACTTTTTTCATATCGGTCTGTCGTCGATTAACGTCGTTAATCAACGACAAACCAAGATGAAAAAAGTCGATAAAACGTCAGAATAATTCGGACTTTCTGTGGCAGTAATCTAGTTTATTTATTAACCCATTCACCCCTAAAGGAACATTTGCGCCTTACCAAATTAAAACCAGGGCAAGTCCAGTTTAACTATGTAGATCTGTGTGAATGAGGTAAATCAGGAAACTAAAAACACGGAGCAATTCTAATCACAAAATCAGTGTTGAAAACGCGGGTTGACATTGTTTGATTTTGATACCATCAATATACAGTATGTTATATTGTGAGGGGACCAATTTTCTATTTTAGTAACAGTGACCATGACCGTTTACTTTTAAACAATTCCAAGCGAACATCTTCGGTAAGGAAGCAGTAAAAGAAATGCAAGTTTGATAAACACACAAAAAACTCCCAGTGACCTTGACCTTTGACCTTTGAATTATATATACACAAAGATCGATCAATCCAACACTTCCAGTAAGAAAGCAATGAACGAAATGTACGTCTGCTCGGCCCCTCAGTTACAATGTGTTGTGTTGAAACCAATCTTCTGTCTTGATATTTGTTATGGTAGACAAGTGGATGTGGTTCCCGTTATTGGCCGGTATGCGTATAAACAGTCCGGAATGTTTGCATGTATTTGATCTCCAATCTAGAGGTGAAGGACGCGGTGACCTAGTTACAGTGCACAATACACCTGTGGATGATGCAGATACACGCCTGGACAAGATTTTGCTGAAATCTTCCACCTGGTTCAATTATAGCCTATGACCTTGAGGTGAAGGCCACGTGACCAAATGACAGTACTCGGCACACCTGAGGTGATACAGTTACACCAAGATTCGTCAAGATCTTTTATATGGTTTAAAAGCTAAGGCTTCGATTACATCAGAACAAGAGAATACCCTGTCCAATAGTAACACAATAGTTCTCCCATTACCTGAACGGAAGACAGAACTAAAGTGATAGTGACATTGATTTTAACCATTGGGACCTGCAAAAATGATCATTTTGATGAGGAGGAACTTTGATCATGTTTAAGTAGATTTGGCCTACAGGAGCTTCTGTTAATATGAGAAACAAGAGATCCCAGAGGGATCTTGACGCCCACCATTGTACCATCTTCATTAGTTCTTTGTCAGTTTGACTCTTCTCTAATCTGTTTGATCGAGTCATGTTAACAGTAAATGCACCTTGAGGTAACTTTTGATCTAAACTTAATACTGATGTATATGAAAGCGAACCTTCAAAGTGAGTTTGTCATTTCACATATTTACTAGTTCAGCACTGAAGAATTGTTCATTGCAATATGAGAAAGATCTGTTTAGTTCTTCCTTTAGCCATTTTGTTTTTATGATCAGTCTCAATATATAACATGCTCAACGAAGGATCAAGGGGAACCTACATATCAACTTTGAGAAAGATCCCTCAAGTTATTCTTGAGAAATAGTACTTACAAACCTTCAATGTCAAAAATCGAAGATGGCTGTCGGTAAGCCATTTTGTTTAACTGATCAGTTTCAAAAGTAAACATGAAAAAATAAAGGATAATGGGAAATGGCACTAACAAACCTTAACTGTCAAAATCAAACATTTGTTTATTCAATCAGACTCATCAGAAAATATGCATAACTTCATACCAAAGGGAATTACCTACATACCAAGGGAAATAACTGACCAACATACCAAGGGGAATTACCTACATACCAAGAGAAATAACTGACCAACATACCAAGGGGAATTACCTACATACCAAGGAAAATAACTGACCAACATACCAAGGGGAATTACCTATATACCAAGAGAAATAACTGACCAACATACCAAGGGGAATTACCTACATACCAAGGGAAATAACTGACCAACATACCAAGGGGAATTACCTACA
>NW_018408643.1:48501-55350 GCF_002113885.1 Mizuhopecten yessoensis
ACTTGAATGGGGGTGTTTCGATGAAAGAGATTGATAACTTTTGGTCAAAATGAAGGAGGGTTTACAGCTATGCGTTAATAAAAGTAAAAGTATTAAAATTGATAACACAAACATCCAATTCATGGAGGATTAATGAATGTTTTATTACATAGCACTAATGTCATCCTTTCTCTCAGCAATCTGTACATATATCAAAATAGATTCATCAATTATTTTAACAAGTGGGGTACAGTCCTTCATATAACACGCTTTGTTCTCTCGACTGGGAGTAAAATTACAACAGAGACTGCTGACCTTTGAACTTTACCAGAGACTGCTGACCTTTGAACTTTGTATTGTTTCAAAGTTTAAAAGTGTAAAAAAAAACATAATTTATCCCGGTTCATATCATATAAATATTGCTATAATTAATGTTTTTTTCCTGATCACAAAAATTTCATTGATTCTACCTAAATAAATGTCCCTTTATAAACACGTGCCTGATATGTACACAACAATGATTATGACAATTGTGTAATGGGTTTCTGATTTGTGTGCATTTTACATATAACTATGTCAATCAGGTTTACCAACTGAAAAAAAAATTCAATCGAAAAACAAATATATTAAATTTTCAATATTGACCAAGTTCTATAATACGGTCAACAACTCTCCACATGAAAGTAAGCCAATTAAATATGAAAATTGACCATAAATGTCAGTACAACTAATAATACAGGATTATTTTAATAAATTATATGTGTATATACACTGACCGTCTACAGTTACAGGCCTTCTATAAACCTCTTTATCACAGATATTGTTTAAATGTTATAAACACAGATGACTAGGCTACACATGGTAAAGGCCGACAATATCTTAAACGATTCTGAAACAAAAATATTTAACCACCTTAAACTATAAAAGATCCTTCAACAAACGTAACTTTCAGAGCAATAACTAATTTCAGACAAAGTTGTTAAAAACAGACAACAAATAAATCAGTTTCTTCCTAGAGAATTTGTCTGAATGACTTTCAAAGTATCATTGTATGTGTCCATTTCAGAAAACAACATTATTTACATGAAGGATAGACTTAAAATTTTGTTCTTATAAATAAAACAATTTGATAAGACTTCATAAAACATTCCTTTCCGACTACAATCAGAAGCCTGAATAACAACTATGTTTAGGACAACCTCTTCACCTCATTCACCCCTGAAATTTCATGATGAACTTTTCCAACCTTTAAATTAGAGGAGTTCACATGTGTCTTCAGGGGTGAATGAGTTAAATTAAATATTAAATTTTCTCAAAATGAAATATTTGAAATTGCCATATAAAGCTACCAATATTGACCAATTTCTGTTTCTCTCTATTTTCCCCATACAATCAGGGATGTATTGACTATTCTTAAACAAAAATTTAAGAATAATGTTTTTCTGAATGTTCTCTCTTTATGGAAATATTTTTTGGTACAGTAATTAAATATCATGGACTTGGTGAACAGATAACACAAGAATGCATATTTTGGTAGTATTTGGCTTAATTTTAACAGTATACTGGGGCTTCACACCATAACAAATTCATACTGTATCCTATATACTGTAATCCAACTACCAAGTACCCAGTCCAATATAAACACCCCTATGTCCTTTTCCTGGTGCAAGCTCCACTTCCCTTCCCCATACACTATATACGAACTGTCCCCTTACTGTAGTCCACCTAACAAGTACCCAGTCTAATATAAACACCCCTTTGTCCTTTTCCTGGTGCAAGCTCCGCTTCCCTTCCCCATACACTATATACGAACTGTCCCCTTACTGTAATCCACCTAAAAAGTACCCAGTCCAATATAAACACCCCTTTGTCCTTTTCCTGGTGCAAGCTCCACTTCCCTTCCCCATACACTATATACGAACTGTCCCCTTACTGTAATCCCCCTAACAAGTACCCAGTCCAATATAAACACCCCTTTGTCCTTTTTCTGGTGCAAGCTCCGCTTCCCTTCACCATACACTATATCCGAACTGTCCCCTTACTGTAATCCACCTAACAAGTACCTAGTCCAATATAAACACCTCTGTCCTTTTCCTGGTGCAAGCTTCACTTCCCTTTACCATACACTATATACGAACTGTCCCCTTACTGTAATCCACCTAACAAGAACCCAGTCCAATATAAACACCCCTTTGTCCTTTTCCTGGTGCAAGCTCCGCTTCCCTTCCCCATACACTATATACGAACTGTCCCCTTACTGTAATCCACCTAAAAAGTACCCAGTCCAATATAAACACCCCTTTGTCCTTTTCCTGGTGCAAGCTCCGCTTCCCTTCACCATACACTATATCCGAACTGTCCCCTTACTGTAATCCACCTAACAAGAACCCAGTCCAATATAAACACCCCTTTGTCCTTTTCCTGGTGCAAGCTCCGCTTCCCTTCACCATACATTGTGTAATTTACTGATATGAAATAAAATAAATCTACTAGACATATGTTTACTATTATCAATAAAAATTAACTTAGGTGACGTAAGAAATATTATTATTGACATATGGACAAATTTGTTCAGAACTCATTTTGCTTTTTAATAGACATACATTGTCTATAAGAAGTCCCAATTCAAATTTGAAGTCATTCTTTAAATTTCCTATTTCAATAAGATAAAAGTCTGCTTGCTGGTACTACCCTTTATCAGTACTTTCATACATCTCTCATGTTTTGTCCTCCTTCTATAAGACATTATCATTGATTCAGTCTGATTTATATTTGCATAATATATACTCTCAAATTAAAGGGCAAAACTTATTCTTCAAGAAATAACATTTCCTGTGTCCATAGGTGACATCTCCTGTGTCAATAGGTGACATTTCCAGTGCGCTATACAAGTTGAGTGATATGGGTAGTTTGTCCAAAATACACAGAAATTTGTAAAACTACTTATGACTGGTTCAGCAACGAAAGCAGTAACTCTATGGATCTCAACGACTCACTTCACAAAGCCTCCAGATACACGAGGAGAACAGAGAATATAACACATTTCTCAAATTCTGGGACAAAGCAAATGTATAAAATCTTCTCAATTAAATACACTCAACAATGATAAAAATAATTCAGTTACGCAAAAGATGTTAAAGTTTTTGAAAAATTGATCCTCTGTGTAAAAATATAAACTGAACACTAAGATTATCAATCAAAACATCAATGATTCAGAAAATTAGTATATACACAGAAAAACTATGATTTGGAAAGCTCATCATTAAGTTGTTTATATCTTACAAATGACATTGCGAGAGTAAAATAGTTTGCATAAGAGAAAAAATACTGGACAGACTTGTTTAAACCAGTGCATGCATGAATAACCGTCACTTCAAAACATAACAAGATTATTTTGTAAATATAATCGCACCTCATACATATACATGTATATTAATACATATAATATCATACCATTACCATGATTAACAGTTAATGTGCATCAAAGGTAAAGGTCAGTGACCCTGATGTCGATACAGTCAAGGTCAGTGACCCTGATGTTGATACAGTCAAGGTCAGTGACCCTGATGTTGATACAGTCAAGGTCAGTGACCCTGACGTTGATACAGTCAAGGTTAGTGACCCTGATGTTGATACAGTCAAGGTCTGTGACCCTGATGTTGATAAAGTCAAGGTCAGTGACCCTGATGTCGATACAGTCAAGGTCAGTGACCCTGATGTTGATACAGTCAAGGTCAGTTACCCTGATGTTGATACAGTCAAGGTCAGTGACCCTGATGTGGATTACACAGTAAATGTGTATTGTATAAAAACATGTACACTGACTTATAATGGTGGTATAAACAAACAACTTGAGATACAATGTAAACAACTGATCTCCCCAATATTACAATGAAACTCGGCTGAAAACAACAAATCGCGAAGCGGGTGGAAATTGAAAATGACTGACAACTCTACGGCCCTTCACCCAAAGAGAAGATTCTGGCGAGGTCAAAACAACAAAATGATTTGGTGGCAGAAGGCTGCCTTTCAAAAACAAGTGACCATACCCAGGGTTTTTGCCTGGTGTTTATAGGGTCTGGTACGGGGACCCATTCCCAATTGGAAAATGACATTTTCTTAATATCTGTGTTTATTTTCAAAATTGGATTCCAGTCGAAAAAAGGCGCAATGTTCAAAGTATTACCATCCATGAAGGAGCATCTAAAATACAATTTTTGCCAAATGCTGATGATATTTTCCCAATTCCTGCTCAAGGGCCCTTTCCCAAAATAGCAAAAACCGTGATACCGACAACCAATAGTCTTTACTTTAAACACAACTGTTTAATTACTAATAAAATGCTTCCGAACCTTGGAAACTGAAAGATTTAACTCGAGAAAAAAAATAAGCTTAATGACTCAGGAATTACTGAAATCTAACCCTTCACCTTAGACCAATGTGTAATGTATCCTGACCGACACGCAAACAAAATCACTAGTCAATAGTTCCTCGGTAAACCCCTCATGATAGATAAAAAAATCACAAACTTCACCATTTGTTAAAAATTGAGTCATGGTAAAATGAAACACATTTAACTCATATTATTGAAAAATTACGAAACAGATCACATCAATAAATATTGTACAAATATTAACATGCAGCAAAATTTATTGACACAGAAAATATTCAGAGAAAAAATTCAACAGAATGATAGAATAATTAAAAAATCAACTTAAAAACTTGCAAAGCATGAACTGACATTGCCCTGCGTTCAGCCACAAGTCTTATCAAGGAAATGTTAAGTTATGAGAAAGTTCCTCTGGACTTTTCGTTGTATTACAGTAAAACATATATTCATATAGGACACACACTGATGAAACAGATTTAGTAACAGTTAGTTGTGAGATACTCAATCCCGAGGACTACCCGCTGTCCTATTGACAGTGACTTGTAAAGCGCAGGTTTTCATGACATCACTTCAAAACCCGCTATGAAATGAGTACTTTGTATAGTTAAATTAAATATCAATAAATGAGAATCACTTCCAAGATATCTATTTCATGAAAATTATCACCGAAAGTAAAACTAGCTTAACTTCACCACATCAGGTGTTTAGTTTAATAACGATACCAATTAGGATAACACAACTTATTACTTATTTAATTTAACCCTTTCACCACTGTAGACTATAATGGACTCATCCAGATCAATGCATGGTAGAGTTTACTTAAGTTACATAGAGGTAAAAAAGGTTAAGTATATTGTGAATAAGGAGGGTTTTCAACTAATATGACTTTGAGTTGGGGAGGGTTAATGACTCATTTGAGTAAAAAATATGACTCGTGAGCAGAGATATTCTACTCCTGAGATGTTTCAGTACGCTGGGGTACATAACATTTTAGTTTGGTTTAGGTTTAAATCCTTTGAATCAACTAAGGTCATATAATTAGGATTTATATAAATGGAGTAAAGACGACAATGACTCATCTAGCTCATCTGAATTTGAGATTGTATTAAATTTCCATTAAAGGGACAAATAAGAGCTTGTCTGAGTTTCAGTTAACTATGCTCTACTGTAACACATTTTCCCCATCTCAATTTCACAAAATAAAGACTTTTTCAAATCTTTCACATAAATATGAAAATTAATTTGCAGGCGAGTGTGTACAGTTAATAGCATTTTTATGTTCAAATCAAGTTAACATGAAAACATGTGATTCTACACGTCAAGNTACAAGTCAATTGTTACTGTAGTACAAGTACTAACTAGTAAGCCAGATAAGAGTCTATTCTTAGAACCCTTAGTTTGGAATACAAAATATTCTAATATCATCCAAACTATGTCTTTCAATTGATTTTTAAGTACCTTTAGTTAACTTAATACAAAATATTTTAATATCATCAAAACAATAGATTTCAACATACTTAAGTAAGGTCATTTTTGTTTCCCATGTAAAGATATTAACCTCATTTAATGAAAAGCTAGGACACAATTTTGAAATACATCAGCATCTTTTAAAGCTAAAAAGATTTTCCTGCATTGATTCAATCAGCATTCATGGAAATTTTCTTTTAAAATGTTATTTTTTTCATATTAATAAAGATATATAAATGACTCCGACAGGGAAAACATTTTTTATAAATATGTATTGTGAATGGATGATTATTTCAAAATTAGGAAATAATGAATTCTTAATGTTTTCTTAACTATGTTGGGATATTCCTGAGCATGTGTTATGACGGAGTTATTGCCCTTTCACATCAACCTTACACTTTAGCATTTATACAGATATGATCGAAATAATATCACAAATAAAATTAATAAATAATTTTCACTACTTAAATGATTTAAAAATCAATAAAATATCAAAATTTTAAGACAAATAAAAACTAATTTGTCTTCATTCACTGAAGATTCACCTTTCATACACTTGTAACAAACATACACATTTGTTTAGACATTTAACATATGGCGTACTGCGAAATCACTTATTTTCGTGAGGTTTTCAATTTTGTTGATTTTGTGGGTAATCTTCATCCACGAGATTCATAGGTCTATGAAGTAATTACATGTTTGATATAAAGCATTTCTCCATTTGATTGGGTACTCATAACCCATGAACCCATGTACCCACAAAATGGCATTTTGTAGGGAACCACAAAGTTATGGACGAATGAAAATATCTGATTTCACAGTACATCATGCTATTTACAGGGTTTAGTTATCACAACAAGGCAACCCTTCACATTGTAATGTTACAGTGTAATACCTCAAATACTACTAACACTAAACACATTGTGTTTATGTATGTTATACAGGCCGGTAACACTACATCTACCATACAGTGGTGATATTTACTGTATAGTGGTGATATTTACTGTATAGTG
>NW_018408643.1:58769-61407 GCF_002113885.1 Mizuhopecten yessoensis
GGGCTAAGGGAGCTTCTTCAAAACATCTAAAACAACTCCACAGAACACACTGTATTACATCACCTGCATTTTGCTTTAATTTTTGACAAGATAAAATTGCAAATTTTAAAATATTAAATCTTAATGAAATATATGTTGTAAAACCAATTACTAAATTACTATTAACGATGAAGTAACTTACTGCTGCTGGACCAGGTAATATAATCTTACAGAGATGATGTTTCACTACTGTACATAACAGTTCTATTTCATTATACATTGATACTGAAATCAACGTTTATTGGCAAGAGAACATTAACTTATTCACCCCCGAGACACATAGAACTCCTTCCATTCAAAGGTTGGAATAGTTCATTTATGAAATTTCAGGGGTGAATGAGTTGATGTTTGTAGGTCTGCATTTCTGGAGTAAATCACAGACTTACCTGTGAATCTGGTTGATGTGACTAACCTGGTATCATTAAATGAGTTCCACTCTGCGAAGTAGGGGTGTTTACAGTAGGCCGTGTAATGGCCTGAGTACACACTTCCTATATCCTATAAATCACAGACTTACCTGTGAATCTGGTTTATGTGACTTACCTGGTATCATTAAATGAGTTCCACTCTGCGGAGTAGGGGTGTTTACAGTAGGCCGTGTAATGGCCCGAGTACACACTTCCTATATGGTTACTGATAGCGTACAAATTATATACCACTCTTGACGCTCCTGTTAAGGACAAATACTCAGAAATAATTCATCAGAAAAAAGGATTTGAATAGAACAAAAGGTGATAACTCTCCAAAACAAAAGAGCATTTAAACAATAACAATTTTGGACAGAGGAAGGGAGATAACTCTTCAAAACCAAAAAAACTTTACAAGACCCTCTGGGGTATGCATAACCTATCATAATCGACAAAAATAAATAAATGGACACTTATTTACAATCTTAATGATACAGAGGCTGAGGTCAAAGGTTATGGCTACAAAGAGTCATGTAACATTCTGTATTCATCACGGAGTATGTGAAGGTACGTGACCCTATCTGGAGTAAGAAGTCAGTAACTGACCTAAACAAAGAAATTCAACAGCCAAACATACATGTATGTATACATACAGGGAAGGTACGTGACCCTATCTGGAGTAAGAAGTCAGTAACTGACCGAAACAAAGAAATTCAACAGCCAAACATACATGTATGTATACATACAGTGAAGGTACGTGACCCTATCTGGAGTAAGAAGTCAGTAACTGACCGAAACAAAGAAATTCAACAGCCAAACATACATGTATGTATACATACAGTGACGGTACGTGACCCTATCTGGAGTAAGAAATCCGTAACTGACCGAAACAAAGAAATTCAACAGCCAAACATACATGAATGTATACATACAGGGAAGGTTAAACCATATGCCCTTCACCACTTTATGGCGGTACATAAAAAACACTGCAAAATCTTAAACTTCTTAATGTCACTAAAAAATACCATAACATTTCATTATGCAACCATAAATTCATACATTTTTAATTTTTAAATAAAATTATTTTTATATTTGAAAAATGTTAACCGCAATTTTACAAACCTTTTTCAGAGGCGAAGTCTGACATATCTAGTGTGCTTGGGAAATCAACACACGATGATACCTTCTGACTGTATCGGCCTTGACTGAAACGCTTCAAGTCTGAACAATAGATAAGGAATTTAATGAACATAGAAATACAAGCCATTCAGATTGATATGTCTCGCCTGTGCCCAGCTGTGACCATCAATGCACATATCAGAGACATTAACTTAAACACAAAAACTTAATGTTGATGAAGATGCTGACAAAGTCAATGGACCATGAAAGGTAGACCGCATCCAGCATTTGATGTATGGGTTGAGATGTACTACCTAAGATGCATCTATGGTCCAAGTTTGGTTGGTCTAGCATTTATACTTTCAGTGAAACTAACTTAAACACAAAAACCTTCATGTTGACGCCGCTGTTGTCGGAAAAGCAACACCTTAGTCTCGCTTCCACTACTTCGTCGCAGCAGGACAAAAACTGAACCTTGTTATATCATCAGTGTTGAATTGTCTCTAACTGTAGGGATCTAGGGTTTAACTTCACATTTTGTACTGAAATTTACCTGGTTCAATTTTGTTGTTCAGAGTAGGATTATATCAAGCAAAAAAATATTGTTTTTAAAAACAAGAGGCCCAGAGGGCCTGTATCGCTCACCTGGATACCTAAGCAATCATGGCAAAATATTCTCCAAATGAGATCAAGGGAATATGACAGACACCATGGCCAATTTTATGTATGGTTATGGGGTGGGGATCTCAACTGTTTCCAAGCTTTGACTCAGTAACTAGGTCCCTAGAGTTGTGGCCAGACCCCAGGATCGATTCTAATATCATGACTGCATTTGTCTCTTTTTGCCCAGCATTTGTGTATATAGTTTTGGGGTGGGGATCTCAACCGTTTCAAAGTTATGACCCAGGGGCCAAGTCTGCAAGGGTGGGGCAGACCCTGGGATCAATTCTAATATCATGACTGCATTCGTCTCTTTATGCCTAACAATTGTATATATAGTTTTGGGGTGGGGATATTAACCATTTCGAAGTTATGACCCAGGGGTTAAGTCTCCAAGGGTGGGGCAGTCCCCA
>NW_018408643.1:61970-63860 GCF_002113885.1 Mizuhopecten yessoensis
CCACCACCTAGGGATGCTTCCAGTCAAATATGGTTGATATCCACTTCTTAGTTCCAGAGAAGAAGTTGCTTAAAGCAGTATAGCCAAATACCATGTTTGGCCCTGCCCCTCAGCCCCCTGGGGGGTCAGCCCCACCATTTGTACAATTTTGAATCCCCACTACCTAGGGATGCTTCCAGTCAAATTTAGTTTAATTCCAACCAGTGGTTAAGAAGAAGAAGTCGTTTAAAGAAACTGTTGACGTACGGACAGACGGACGACGGATGCCACGGTATGGCATAAGCTCACCTTGGTCGTTCGGACCAGGTGAGCTAAAAATGTACTACCTGAATGTAAATAGGGTTCTGTGTTCTGCTTTATATCAGAATTCTAGTATAGGATATCATAATAAGCGGGTTCCACTGTACTTTTAAAGACTATTCTATTCCCTATGACTTTTCAAGACAGCCTTGCAAAATCACGTTTAAAATGAGTACATAATAAGATTACCGTGTTTTCCATTTTATTTCTACTGATCCAAATTACAATCTGATAGTCAAATTTAACATACTTTTTCTCAATTTCATATTTTTCCAAAAGAAATACAATTACATAACATCGTGAAATCTTCTCTGCACATTTAAAACAACCCAAAAAAACATGCTAAATTCATATAATTTGACCATATTGATACTAAATGACAGGCTTTAATAAAATATGTTTGAGTAGTAAAGATGCAGATCAAATCACACAAAGGATTTAAAAAGGTTTCCATCTCATATGAAATTCACTAATGAGTCTAAAATGTATCACATGTATTCTGGGGGCTGCGGTGGCCAAGTGGTTAAGGTGTCTGACATTCTGCTACCACTAGCCCTTCACCACTGGGTCGTGGGGGCCAAGTGGTTAAGGGGTCTGACATTCTACTACCACTAGCCCTCCTCCTCTGGGTCGTGGTGGCCAAGTGGTTAAGGTGTCTGACATTCTACTACTACTAGCCCTCCACCTCTGGGTTGTGGTGGCCAAGTGGTTAAGGTGTCTGACATTCTGCTACCACTAGCCCTCCACCTCTGGGGTGTGGGGGCCAAGTGGTTAAGGGGTCTGACATTCTGCTACCAGTAGCCCTCCACCTCTGGGGTGTGGGGGCCAAGTGGTTAAGGTGCCTGACATTCTGCTACCACTAGCCCTTCCCCACTGGGTCGTGGTGGCCAAGTGGTCAAGGTGTCTGACATTCTGCTACCACAAGCCCTCCACCTCTGGGCCGTGGTGGCCAAGTGGTCAAGGTGTCTGACATTCTAATACCACTAGCCCTCCACCTCTGGGTCGTGGGTTTGAGACCTACGTGGGGCAGTTGCAAAGGTACTGGCTGTAGGTCATTGGTTTTTCTCCGAGAACTCCGGCTTTCCTTCGCCACCAAAACCTGGCCCGTCCTTAAATGAACATAGCTGTAAATGGGACGTAAAACACAAACAAACCTGGCACGTCCTTAAATGACCATAGCTGTTAATGGGACGTAAAACACAAACAAACCAAACAAACCAATTCACATGTAACCAAGGATACGTAACACGAGGATCTGAGGGAACCTCTGTATACTGAAGCTCTTCGTACAGGCCTTCCTCTTCTTACACTGCTCACACGTCTGAAACAAAAACAACGGCACTCCAAAAATGGGCTAATTACTTGTTGTGAAATAACAGTTCATGTGCGACTTTTTACACTAACTGTCCTAAATTAATGTCTTAACATTTAACTACAAACTTCTACAATTAAAAATAATAAGTTTGCCATGTAGAACATTGATCCTTAGTTTAGTTGGAACTTTCTTTAGTCAAGTATTTCAGTTTCTATTTATCACATAATGTACTGTGTTATCACATAATGTACTGTGTTATCACATAATGTACTGTG
>NW_018408643.1:65120-97473 GCF_002113885.1 Mizuhopecten yessoensis
TTATCACATAATGTACTGTGTTATCCAATGTATATTATCACATAATGAACTGTGTTATCCAATGTATATTATCTCATAATGTACTGTGATATCGAATGTATATTATCACATAATGTACTGTGATATCCAATGTATATTATCACATAACGTACTGTGTTATCCAATGTATATTATCACATAATGTACTGTGATATCCAATGTATACCCATGTCATATTTGTTTGCGTACTAACCCGTGTAATATGACCTATCAGCCCTGTGATTGGTTGTTAGTTTCAATTGTTTCAATTGGGATGTCCTGCATAGGACAAGTACATGACGTCACAGACTTGTGCACTGGAGTCAAAATGGCGGCTTTTTACATTTCAAGGTTTCATGAAAATTGTTTTTTTACACGAATAAATGACACAAATCTTGATTATGTGATAAAAAGGATAAATACAATGTACATACACATGTTGTAGCATGAAATAATGGTTTTGATGTTAACAGGTTTTATTTGTTGTACATACATACAACTCAGCTTTAAGTTCATACATGAAATTCTATTAAACTTGTCATGTTTGGAATGAAGAGAACTTACTGGTCGTTCATCATGATCAAGTTCCTCTTCCTTCATAAACAGGTTGATACACTGCTGTATACTGACAGTGGAGCCTCTCTGTGAAGGCAAACAGACCAACGTATTAACTAGGATTCCTCAGAAGTGGAGGAGCTACCGGCACTTTTCAAGAGAACTTGAACTAGCTAATGGTTTAATATATCAATGGTGGTTCCCCAATAAGTGAGGGTTGGTTATCATGTTTAACAATATACCTGGTACCAGGTGTGACCACCTATTTGCAGCGTGAAAGCAGGCATATCAATATATGGCTTTACAATGAAGATGAAAGTGTGAAAGGCAACACTAGGTGCTATCAGAGTTTACAATACTTGTACTGTTAAATTATCATTCCTAACAACTTTTTTCCTCAGCGATGACTTTTCACCACTCACCTTTGGTATAGGCACAGACAAATCCCAAAACGGATCAAAAGTTGTTGATTTGTGACCACAATCTTTAAATCTCAATTCACTTTTCAACTGGCCAACAAATATTTCTGGAAAAAAAAAATACATGATTATCAAATTGTATAACATACCAACTCTTTATCAAAGAACAACATGCAATGACAGAAAAGGTTTTAATTTTTTCTCACAAATAAGGTCATTCTTCTCCAATACAGAGTATATAATCTGACACACAGACCTGGACCGCTGGCCTTAATTCAGTTTTCCATTAGCCAGTTGTCCATTAAATAAAGATTTCTCGAGTGTAATCAAATCTGCTTGAGAGATGGTCCCTTTTTCCAGGCCAATCAATATTCTATCTTAAAAGTCTACAACTTTCTCATCCTCATAATACATTTAACCATATACAATAATACCCCATCAACAGACCCCCTCTGTTATAAGGACAATTTTGAGCCCTCCCTTTGTTCTCTAATACAAGTTTGACTGTAGCTGCTGAAGATTTCTGTTAGTCCCTACAAATAACAATTTTAAAACACTTCCATCAAATATCAGATGCAAATCTCAAACCAGTTCGTTTTATATAAAACAATCAAGATACACCACACAAATGTTTTTTACTTTTTATCAATACGTGAATTTGAAGGGACTTGATTATCCAAGACTAAGAAAGGGCTCCCACTAACTACTAACCCTTCCATGCTGACTTACCCACTATCCTGCTATTGTCGTACGACAAATAAACTCTGTAGTATTCGCTTGCTTTCTCACTATCACTGAAATCAAAAACACATAATTATTATACGATAAGTTAGGCATTGTAATGCTACAGAAATCTGTTTTATCTTGTGTAAATTTAATTTACATGAAAGTTTGTGATATATAAGATAATCAAGAAAAATGATGATTTTGAAATATTTTGCAGGTTAAAATAATGAAAAGAACCATTTCACACATAAATTTTGGGAGGACCTACCTTGAAAGTTGAATAAATTTATATTTTTCACGGAAAAAAGACAGGAGAAAATAATTTCTACCAATCCTCATTGATTTAAGGGCTATCACAGTAAAACATATATATCCCAATCAAGGGTGTTTTATGCCTTATTTAGCTGTAACAACCATAAAGTTTAATTAATAATCTGCATTTGAAGTAATACCGGGTAAGCAGGAAAGCAAATTCAACCATGCAAGATATTTTTTTTCTTTTTTTGGGGGTGGGGAGGGAGATAATCTGTTAGATTTACCTTATAAATGTAAACCACACTGTACCCTCATTATGTAATGATTACTAGATTACATTCCGATTTGATATCACATATGTCTTCCACAATTTTCAGGATGATTCTATGAAAATTTGTATGTGACCAAAGACAGGGGTATTCCCTTGACCGACTGAGCGTACGTACTTGGTGAAGTCCTCGTCCTTGATTGTGACAGGTTTGGGTTTAGTGCGTACTCTATTGACGTCCTCATGTAGACCCTCCAACAGGTAACGTAGGAACTCCTGGGCGTCTTGTTGTCTGTACAACACAACATTTAAAACTCAGATACACAGCGACGTGGAGTATATATATGATTCTAACTTATCTATAAATCAGGATAATGGATCCTTTCTGACATTAGGATGAATAAAATGATACAGAACAGTAAGTCAGGCTTAAGATAAAGAAACTAGACTTTCGAGGCAGAACCATTTTGTTTAACAGCATATCTGTCAGGTCCTCAACAACCAAAATGAGGTTATTAAGATTTGTATTTAACAGTTATATCAACTAGTATGCTTTCTCTATGAATGAAAAACACAACTTAAAATCAAACTTACTGCTTACGCTTGAATACATGTAATAACAAGAGGCCCATGGGCCTTAACGGTCACCTGAGTCCTACAGTATTTATTTTTGTTGTTGAAATATGTACCAATTTGATTAAAAAATAGTATAATGTTAACTTAACTTTGTCAGGACCATGAGCTGATCATTCCTAGACGGATTTTAAGTGAGATCGGCCTATTAGAACTTGTTTTTAAGTTTGAAATAGGTATTTACAAAATAGCGGCCATGGCAGCCAAATTGTATTTCTGATTGACCCGAAAAATAACAACACTTTGTCAGGACCATGATTCGATCATTCCTACAAAGTTTCAGTTCAATCGGCCAAGTAGAACTTTACTTTAAGTTTGAAATAGTTTTTCAAAATGGCGGCCGTGGTGGCCATATTGGATTTCTGATCGACCCGAAAAATAACAACACTTTGTCAGGACCATGAGTCGATCATTCCTACAAACTTTCAGTTCAATCGGCCCAGCAGAACTTGACTTTAAGTTTGAAATAGGTTTTCAAAATGGCGGCCGTGGCGGCCATATTGGATTTCTGATCGACCCGAAAAATAACAACACTTTGTCAGGACCATGAGTCAATCATTCCTACAAAGTTTCAGTTCAATCGGCCTAGCAGAACTTGACTTTAAGTTTGAAATAGTTTTTCAAAATGGCGGCTGTGGTGGCCATATTGGATTTCTGATTGACCTGAAAAATAACAACACTTTGTCAGGACCATGAGTCGATCATTCCTACCAACTTTCAGTTCAATCGCCCCAGCAGAACTTGACTTTAAGTTTGAAATAGGTATTTTCGAAATGGCGGCCGTGGCGGCCATATTGGATTTCTGATCGACCCGAAAAATAATAACACTTTGTCAGGACCATGAGGCGATCATTCCTACCAACTTTCAGTTCAATCGGCCCAGCAGAACTTGACTTTAAGTTTGAAAAGTAAAATGTTAACGGACGACGGACGACGACGGACGAAAACGGATAGCAATAGGTCACTTGAGCTAAAGCTCAGGTGACCTAAAAAAAACAACACTTACGCATAGCCTGTAAACCTGGGAGCAAATTTCTGGACCTGCATCTTGAAAGCACTGGGCGATGTATGTGAGACATCATTATCTTTCCACATTGCGGTCATCAAATTGGCATAGGCTGGAAAATATCAAAAACAAAATATCTGAAGCAAGTCAGGGGCTATAGTTTTTTGCTTTTATTTGGGTCCTGACATTGTGGTCTGTAGGTCCATCCACGATATTATGGTCAACAAATAATATTAGTTAAAAGTAAACAATATATGTACTAGGCTAAAATAACCACTTTAATTATGATTATACAAGCCATTCTGATTGCCATGTCTCACATGTACTCCGCTTTGACCATCAATGCACATGTCAAGTTTGGTTGGTCTAGTTCCTTTAGTTTCAGAGAAACTAACTTAAATGCAAAAACTTAATGTTGATGGAGATGCTGACAAAGTCAATGGACTATGAAATGTAGGCCGCAACAGATTTTTTAGTCATAAATTGGGGTCCCTGACCTCGGACTCAAGGAATTTTTAGTCCCTGAGTAATCTATCTTTTGACTCTCACAAAGAACTGACTTTGATTTTCACAAAGAATTTTTTGTAAAATATCTCATGAAATGAAAGCAATGCCCATTACCACTGATCCTGGAGATAGGTGACATCACACAACATTCCAAACAATTCTAGAATTTACAAACGGTCAATATCTCTCAGCTTGAAGGATCCCTGTGCCACTGCCAAAAGGTTGATCATGTTTCGTACTTCGTCTCCGGTATAAACGTTCCACTCGGCATACTTTTCTTTTCAAATATGATTTATCAAAGCTTTAGTCATGCCAGAAAAACAAGTTTTCAATGCAGAGCCGGAGTTCTGACTTTAAAAGTCACTAAATGTGAAAAAAAACTTAAGGGAAGGCACAAAAATCTAGGGAAGGTAGGGTTAGCAGTAACACAAAAAAAAAAAAAATTGGCCTTATTTACTTTACCTGTCATGAGTTGACCCTTCATAGAGCTGGTGGTCGTGTTCTTCTCCGACATGAACTCCTCGTTCAGACAGAACTCAATCAGAGGCTTGGTATTACTAAGGCACTGCAGGACCGAGTTCATAAAACACTGCAAAGGTAAACGTTGTTCAATAATTACTCCTAAACACTAATTAAGGAAAAACACCTGTCCTCCAGGTTAGATATTGTACAACAAGAATTTTACTGTAGTAAATAAACCAGTTTGAAAGTCAATATCTGGAACAACCTAATTACTAGTTACTAAAACAAAGAGTTGGAAAGTCAATATCTGAGGCATGCACATCTATGAAAAATAATGTAAGCAAAATAATCAAAGTCTGTTTTGATTATATATATATATAGTGTTGGGAATCGGAAGTGGAAATCATGATCAATTATTGGAAGACTTTTAATGAACGATTATAATAGGAACATCCAAGCTCTAGTAAATCTATTGAAATATATGTAATAATGTTGGTATACCACTTAGAATTGGGATTTGCAGCATAATTTTGCCATGTAAAATCAAAGGCCAACTCGGTTAACATATCCATTTGACATTAATTTTACACTTTTACACTTTTAGTTTTAACCTACTACTTACTAGAATTTGAAATAAGAGTAAATCAACAGATATCAACAGAAAATAGCATGCAACATTTAAACTGATTGATCAATATGAAATTTATCAACCAATTAATTTGAGTTGGTTGTACGATTGTCGGAACAACACTACTAATGTATGTAGTTTACCCAATGTAAACAGCGATATCTGCTATAAACTGAAGTGATGTTTTATAACCTGTTGTGGCAAACAAGTTTTGTACACAATTACCCGGAAACAGCACGTGAGAACTAGATTTAATAACTGTTGGGTTCAGACGAAGATTTTACAGCACTTTGGATGTAAAGGTCCAGTAATGAACAAAGGGAGACAAGCAAGTTTAAATTATTTACAGACACAATCCCAAGTTCCTGGAAGCCCACAGTAACATAAGATTATTGATTTTATCTCCACCAGATGAAATGTCAAGATATTTGAATTCTGTTGAAACCACTTTGATCAAGTAGATAATATAATAGAACTTTACATAAAATAATGAAATAAAATAAATTACATGACCTTAAGCCTTTCACCATTTACAGATGGTCCTCGGGAGAGATAAAAGGCTTAGCTTTGAGACAAGCCACTGACATGTTTTGCTTTTCTAATTTCTATTCTCCGGACACAATGATTGTTTTAATATCATTAGACACAGTTACTAGTCCCAGGGCTTTAGTAAGATCACATCGTAAACTTTCACAGTAGTGTAAGTTTACCACTGACCATTTATATATATAATTATAATTACTACTTGTAATATATATATATTTTTAAAAAGGAAATCCAGGTGAATTGGCAGGCTAGTTTTTGTTTATCAAATTAAAAAGAAAAGTTTATAAGATATATATATGAGTCAACAGACTGCTAGGTTCTTTTTTTAATAAGAATCCTTTTAGTAGAATTTATCCTAAGCCCATGAAAGGTGATCCTGATCCTGACTAATTGTAAGTGATGGTGCTTTCTGGCACTCTACGTAGATCTCGCCGTTCACCAAGATGGTCGTGGTTCAACACCCTGATAAGACATGAAAACAGAAAAGGTATTGGGTTACCTGCCCAGTCCTGTGGGAGTTTCTACGGGGACTCCGGTTCCCTCCCACACTGAGACCCCCTGCTAGCTTCCATCTGAGCCAACAAGAGTGATTAACAAAAGTTGACATAACTTGTTCAATAAATGTTGTAAAATAAATAAAGTTTGTATAATGATTATAAGTGCGGAGACCTGTGTGTATGTTTACTCACGGTATTTCCTAGGTTACGGAGACCTGTGTGTATGTTTACTCACGGTATTTCCTAGGTTACGGAGACCTGTGTGTATGTTTACTCACTGTATTTCCTAGATTACGGAGACCTGTGTGTATGTTTACTCACGGTATTTCCTAGGTTACGGAGACCTGTGTGTATGTTTACTCACTGTATTTCCTAGATAAAGGAGACCTGTGTGTTTGTTTACTCACTGCATTCCCTAGATTACGGAGAGCAAGCAGTGTGTATGTTTACTCACTGTATTCCCTAGATTACGGAGAGCAAGCTGTGTGTATGTTTACTCACTGTATTTCTTAAGTTGCGGAGACCTGTGTGTATGTTTACTCACTGTATTTCCTAGGTGACGGAGACCTGTGTGTATGGTTACTCACTGTATTTCCTAGGTTATGGAGACCTGTGTGTATGTTTACTCACTGTATTTCCTAGGTGACGGAGACCTGTGTGTATGGTTACTCACTGTATTTCCTAGATTATGGAGACCTGTGTGTTTGTTTACTCACTGTATTTCCTAGATTAAGGAGACCTGTGTGTTTGTTTACTCACTGTATTTCCTAGATTACGGAGACCTGAGTGTATGTTTACTCACTGTATTCCCTAGATTACGGAGAGAAAGCTGTGTGTATGTTTACTCACGGTATTTCCTAGGTTACGGAGACCTGTGTGTATGGTTACTCACTGTATTTCCTAGGTTATGGAGACCTGTGTGTATGTTTACTCACTGTATTTCCTAGATTACGGAGACCTGTGTGTATGTTTACTCACTGTATTTCCTAGGTGACGGAGACCTGTGTGTATGGTTACTCACTGTATTCCCTAGATTACGGAGAGCAAGCTGTGTGTATGCTTACGTACTGTATTCCCTAGATTACGGAGACCTGTGTGTATGTTTACTAACTGTATTCCCTAGGTTACGGAGACCTGTGTGTATGTTTACTTACGGTATTTCCTGGATTATGGAGAGCAAGCTGTGTGTATGTTTACTCACGGAATTTCCTAGATTACGGAGACCTGTGTGTATGTTTACTCGCTGTATTCCCTAGATTTCGGAGAGCAAGCTGTGTGTATGCTTACGCACTGTATTCCCTAGATTACTGAGACCTGTATGTATGTTTACTCACTGTATTCCCTAGATCACGGAGAGAAAGCTGTGTGTATGTTTACTCACGGAATTTCCTAGATTACGGAGACCTGTGTGTATGTTTACTTACGGTATTTCCTAGATTATGGAGAGCAAGCTGTGTGTATGTTTACTCGCTGTATTCCCTAGATTACGGAGAGCAAGCTGTGTGTATGCTTACGCACTGTATTCCCTAGATTACGGAGACCTGTATGTATGTTTACTCACTGTATTCCCTAGATTACGGAGACCTGTGTGTATGTTTACTCACTGTATTTCCTAGATTTAGGAGACCTGTGTGTTTGTTTACTCACTGTATTCCCTAGATTAGGGAGACCTGTGTGTTTGTTTACTCACTGTATTTCCTAGATTAAGGAGACCTGTGTGTTTGTTTACTCACTGTATTCCCTAGATGACGGAGACCTGTATGTATGTTTACTCACTGTATTTCCTAGATTACAGAGAGCTGAGTGTATGTTTACTCACTGTATTCCCTAGATTACGGAGAGAAAGCTGTGTGTATGTTTACTCACGGTATTTCCTAGATTACGGAGACCTGTGTGTATGTTTACTCACTGTATTTCCTAGGTTACGGAGACCTGTGTGTATGTTTACTCACTGTATTTCCTAGATTACGGAGACCTGTGTGTTTGTTTACTCACTGTATTTCCTAGGTTACGGAGACCTGTGTGTATGTTTACTCACTGTATTTCCTAGGTGACGGAGACCTGTGTGTATGGTTACTCACTGTATTTCCTAGATTACGGAGACCTGTGTATTTGTTTACTCACTGTATTTCCTAGATTACGGAGACCTGTGTGTATGTTTACTCACTGTATTTCCTGGATTAAGGAGACCTGTGTGTTTGTTTACTCACTGTTTTCCCTAGATTACGGAGACCTGTATGTATGTTTACTCACTGTATTTCCTAGATTACGGAGGCCTGTGTGTATGTTTACTCACTGTATTTCCTGGATTACGGAGACCTGTGTGTTTGTTTACTCACTGTTTTCCCTAGATTCCGGAGACCTGTATGTATGTTTACTCACTGTATTTCCTAGATTACGCAGACCTGTGTGTATGTTTACTAACTGTATTCCCTAGGTTATGGAGACCTGTGTGTATGTTCACTCACTGTATTTCCTAGGTTACGGAGAGCAAGCTGTGTGTATTTTTACTCCCTGTATTCCCTAGGTTACGGAGACCTGTGTGTATGTTTACTCACGGTATTTCCTAGATTACGGAGACCTGTCTTTCCTGCATTTACAAATCGACTGCTATTAACCTGCTGAAATAGAACAATCATGATTAATACAAACTGTGAACACCAGAATTATAATCCAGGGTTCAAAATTAATCTAAAAATAATAATAGTATGATAACTGGTTTTTTCAATATCTTTCAAAAGTTTCCAAATAAAAAATATTACAAAAGAACTGCTGTTAAAATGATTTGTGCATAATTGGTTTATATAAATCAGCTTTGATAAAAAAAAAAGATTCCCACTTTTTCCTAATCTGAAGGCCTGGGCCCTATTGATAGTTTAATCTGAAGGCCTGGGCCCTATGGATATTTTAATCTGAAGGCCTGGGCCCAATGGATAGTTTAATCTGAAGGCCTGGGCCCTATTGATAGTTTAATCTGAAGGCCTGGCCCCTATTGATAGTTTAATCTGATGGCCTGGGCCCTATTAATAGTTTAATCTGAAGGCCTGGGCCCTATTAATACTTTAATCTGAAGGCCTGGGCCCTATTGATAGTTTAATCTGAAGGCCTGGGCCCTATATGGATAGTTTAATCCGACGGCCTGGGCCCTATGGATAGTTTAATCTGAAGGCCTGGGCCCTATATGGATAGTTTAATCCGACGGCCTGGGCCCTATGGATAGTTTAATCTGAAGGCCTGTGCCTTATATGGATAGTTTAATCCGACGGCCTGGGCCCTATTGATAGTTTTAAAAAAGTGATGTAAGATGTGTACAAGCTGATCATGCTAACTGCTCTTCCCTTTTGTTAAAATTTTACTTTCTCAATTCAGTGGCTTTGGTGTTGCACTGATTATGAAAAGCAAAATTCTTCTGGTGGCACAAATAATTATCTGTTTTGTTTGTAATGTTTAAAGGCCAATCTCCATTTAAGTTTTTGTGTCAAAATACACCTACTGTCCGTGATACTGGTTTTCTGAACTTCTAACACATACGCACTGGTTTATAATAATGTTACATTTCATTGAAGAGACTAGCATTTATAATTACTGTATTTCTTTGGCAATAAGCTCAGGGCCCGGGGTCAACACTTAATCTCACATTCAAAGTGAAGGGTGGGCTTATTGCAAGCCAATGAAATAACACCTGTTGGTATTAATATTTCTACTGAACTGCAATAGATATCCAAGATAAATACAGTATGTATCACATATTATATATATGTGTGGTTCCTCTTTTTCTGAATAAAAGTTGTGATAAAAAACATCAAATTATCGAACACATAGTATTTATCCATCTTTACGTAATATGACATGAACTAACAAAAATCATTGAAATTGATTCCACTAAGAATAGACTGATTTATTATACATCTCTGATGTTCCAAAAACCAAATGATCGATTGTTTGGATTCCCTCAGAACTTATACCAAAAACATCAAAGAGAGATACCTTGTCTATAATCGTAATATTATAAGACTCTTTCATGCTCAAGGGTGTAGGATAGGGAAATTCCATCCGAGGGGTTTTCAAATTTGGTAAAATATTATTTTTTCCTCTGAGCCCTTTAGATGAACACAAATCACACAGCGAGATTTGTCTCTCATATCCGGTCATGTAAGATAACCCTGGTCATGTAAGATAGCCATGCTTGCTGAGTCTATCTTACATGGGGGTGACGTCCCAATGGCTCAACAATGACGTGATTACAAATTTGAAAAACACTGATGCCGCAATGCGGAAAAGGCAACAGGATGAAATTAAAACCTTTTACGATATGTTTAACGTAAACGTTAGAAAGATGAGATTATTTTTTCTGCGCAAACTTTGTTTGCAAATATGGGGTATGCTAAATCTCGCTGACAAATCAAAATGATATACCACTTACCACAGTAGAGGTATAAGAGCTGGGTGTGCTGCGTCCTGCTCTTGACACTAAATCTATTCCGTTTTCATATTTCCGCCCTGATGGCGGCAGACTTGACTCCTTTTCATAAGAGGGACTACTAAGTCTAGAATTTGAAGACGAAAAATTCTTGGAGAAAAAGTCTGAAGTGCTACTACTTGTCTCTTTGGGCTCAACACTACTGGTCCGACTGGTTCTTCTATTTTCCCGACTATCTCTGTCCAATTCATACTGGTCACGTTTTGAGGTACGTGGCAAGGATGAATCTTGTTGTCTGTCCGATATCCGTGACCTGGGTGTGTATAAATTATGGTCGTCATCCTCGAGTCGGAGTGATGAGGTTTTCTCACTGAGGCTTGCAATACTTGATGACCTCCTACCTTTCAACCCACTGGGCGGTCGCTCCCCTCTAGGTAGCGTTGACGTTACATAACCACTAGAATATGTGCTGCTATGGTCAGCTTTGATTGGTCCATTACTACCAATACTTGAGGAACTAGTAGTTGAACGTGTTTTAAATTCACGGGTCGAAGAGGAAGGCCCTCCGTTCACACTGAAGTTGCTTAACTTCTTTCCTGATGAATCCAAAGGCCCAGGTCCAGCCGGTAACGCCCTTGATGCTGTCACCTTTGTTGTGATGTTGGACCGCGATGTCGGCCTAGAGGATGGTCCAGTATAACTTGGAGGTCTTGACCTGGTACTACTATAAGCAGGACTTCTGGGAAGGCTGGACGCTCTGGTTGTCCTTGGCAGGGTGGAGGAAGTAGTACTATATCCTTTCCCGCTCGGTGAGTACCCAGGGTAATCATTTCGACTCGGTCCTGTCAGACTTGGCATTCTACCAGCTGTCGTCCAGGAAGAGGGGTTATAGTGATACAGACGAAGTGACGTCATTTAGTTATCCATGCATTTTAGGGAAAGCCCCCTCATCATAGCACACATAAAAATCCTAACAGATTCTTTCACATTCAAAATGGCACATTTCTGATGTAAAAACTCCACCATGACATATTCCGTTGGGTCCTACAAGCAAAGAAAAAGAAATGTAGATGATATATATCCCAGTACAAATTTATGACATAACTTCATAGATGTTTAAAGGTATAACATCAATATATTATTATACATGGACAATGAAATTGTACATGCACATAAAGATATATACTACTGTAGATATATATATATAGATACATACCAATACTACTTAATTGATATCTATAATCATGTTTATTTTTGACAAACAGGATAAATGTATGAGTACTTATCTTAAATTTAGGTAAAGAATTATAAAATTAGAATGTGAAATACAAGCATTCTCTTTCCATAGCATTGTATGCATGCACAAGATAAGTTTGATTCCAGCTATATCTGGCAGCTGTTCACAAAACGAGTTGTATTTTATGGCTACTATGTTAACTGTCCTTCAGTAAAGCCCTATTGTTATATCGAAGCTTTACTTTATACACAAACAATGTAAACTTGTATCAAACGTGTCACAACGTTTAATATGTACATTGTTTGTGTTTTAAGTAAAACATTGATATTACATATTTCCAAACTGATGAATCTTATCTGTCCTTTATACAAAAATAAAGCCAGGTTGTTATTGACATCAGTATCAATACATCAAATATGAAACAAAAATGCGAACACTCACCTATATACACTTAAAAGTGTCGACCCCTGAACATATTGATGTCTAACACTAGTCTGCTAGTCCTGGACTAGTAGATTTCAGCAAGAACTAGTGAATCACCTAACCTAACTGGCCCTTTGGACTTGTGAAAAATATGATTATAAAATAAGAATGTTCCTGTTTAAAATTAAAAAATTGCTTAAAATAAGATATATTGCATGAAAATTGTCAAAATTTGTCAAAAACTTTATAAATACTTTTTCTCTTGGAGTTAATTCAAGTCCCCTACAGTCAATTACTTTTGATGTTTCGTGCTGTAGATCGCGATGTTTCCTTATCAGGAAATCTTGGACTAGTTACATTGAAGAAGGACTAGTAAATAATCCATTCAATTAGTCCTGTGGACTATCAAGCAAAAACAATTAGTGTCTAACCCTGTCTACTACCACACTCCAACCAGAGCTGAGAAAACACTGTTAGCATGTAAATGTAAATCTTATTTTTATTTTACTTTTTTTTTTACGAACTACAAACACGTGCAGAACATCTATATATGAAACAATTCTGATGATCACGTTTTAATGCAGAAGTCTCCTTTGCGTAATTACATTTGTAGCTGGAAAGAAAGCTACCTCTAACAAGAGGCCCAAGAGGGCCTGTATCGCTCACCTGAATATTTAAGCAGTCATAGCAAAATATTCTCATTAAATATTATATTGCATTAAAAATATTTCCCTCGCAAACTTTGTTGGCTCCATCTGTTGAAACTACCAGCAAAGTATTATTATAAGATTCTATGCTTTTTGATTCTTCTTCAGAAGTTGCTGACATATTTTTCCCTGTGATCTTGTAAGTAGGTCAATGTCATTTTCCTTCTCAAATTGGTTAGCTCTATTCCAAAAAGCTACCAGCCAAATCTTATGAATCCATTCCTTTTAGTTCTCAAGAACAAATCCATTAAAATGTTGTTGACCTCTGTGACCTCTAAAGTAGGTTGAGGTCATTTTCATTTGCAAACTTTGGTGAGCTCTATCCCGGGAAGTCACCAGCCAAATATTATAATTTTATGCCTTTTAATTCTTCAGAAGAAGCTGTTTGAACTGTTTGACATATTTGAACGCTGTGACCTTGAAAGTAGGTCAAGGTCATTTTCATTCGCAAACTTTGTTTGGCTCTTTCCCAGGAAGCCACCTGCCAAATATTAAGATTTTATAACTACCAGTTCTTCAGAAGAAGTCGTTTAAAAGTGTTTGACATATCTGCCTCATGTGACCTTAAAAGAAGGTCAAGGTCATTTTCATTCTTAAACTTTGTTCAGCTCTTTCCTAGGAAGCTACAAGCCAAATGTAGAGATTATACACCTTTCAGTTCTTCAGAAGAAGTCGTTTGAAGTGTCCAACACATTTGACTCCTGTGACCTTGAAAGAAGGTCAAGGTCAATTTTCATTCTCAAACTTTGTCGGGCTCTATCCAAGGAAGCCATCAATCAAAAATAAAGATTCTATACCTTTCAGTTCTTCAGAAGAAGTCATTTGAAGTGTTTGACACATTTGATCCCTGTGACCTTGAAAGAGGGTCAAGGTAATTTTCATTCTCAAACTTTGTTGGGCTCCATCCAAGGAAGCCATCAGCCAAATATGAAGATTCTATACCTTTTAATTCTTCAGAAGAAGTCGTTTGAAGTTTTTGACATATTTGACCCCTGTGACCTTGAAAGTAGGTCAAACTAATTTTCATTCTCAAACTTTGTTGGTCTCTATCCCAGGAAGCCACCAGCCAAATATAAAGATTCTATACCTTTCAGTTCTTCAGAAGAAGTCGTTTGAAGTGTTTGACACATTTGACCCCTGTGACCTTGAAAGTAGGTCAAGGTCATTTTCATTCTCAAACTTTGTTGGGCTCTATCCCAGGAAGCCATCAGCCAAATATGAAGATTCTATACCTTTTAGTTCTTTAGAAGAAGTCGTTTGAAGTTTTTGACATATTTGACCCCTTTGACCTTGAAAACAGGTCAAGGTCATTTTCGTTCTCAAACTTTGTAGGGCTCCTACCAACGAAGCTTTCAGCCAAATATCGTGACTCTAGGCCTGTCCGTTCTTCAGAAGAAGTTGTTTAAAGGAAAAGTTGACGGACGAGGATGGACGGACAACGGACGCCGCGCCACGGCATAAGCTCACTTGGCACTTCGTGCTAGGTGAGCTAATAATGTTGTTAGACAAAATTAGTAAATTTATACTTTAATCTGTACATGTTAAGCAAACAAGTTAATATATATGTTTAAGCCCTTAGTGTGTTTCTAAAAGCACAGGGTGAGAGTTTTTTTCAAAAGTTTAACTGAGTTGTTCCATTCTGTTTGGACCTAACCGGCATTTAGAACAAGCACCGCCGAGCGGATCAATACAATGTATATTTATGTTTGTCATTTTTTTTTTATTAATAAACAGAGCAAGGTAGCTAAGGTCTTTCAGAGAGTACATGATACATCATGCACGAACACATGCATAGACAGAAAAGATTTCAATGTCATTATTTTTCTATTTTCATCTTTTCAAACATAATACAGTAACACACACAAATATATAAATATATATATATATCAGTCAGACAATATAATAACTCGCATAAATTCTAAGGAGAGATTTAAACTAACCTGATAAAAAGGAATTTTTAAAAAAATCAAAAAAAATAAATAAACAGTTCTTGCGATGGCACTGAAATTATAATTTATATTGACAGATGTTCATGTTGAAAATAATAACCACTGCAGATGCTCCAAAACCTACCATATCATATGAACAATCACCGAACATGATGTCCAAATATATACATGTAACTGGTACACAAATGTCATAGTCACTCTAACTTAAAGATCAAATACCTTTATCCATATTTCATTCAGTTTTTAAGCGCAAAGTGATTTAACCTAGCTGTGATACATATTTCCATATTAATGTCCATCTATTTCAATACGTAATTAATTATCGACAATTTTGTAAATATATCTTATTATTCTTTGTAAATGTATATATGTTGTACCGTTTCAGGAGAAGACTAATGTAGGCACTGCCTGTTGTCTAATCTGTTTGTAAATACAATAAAATTTATTGAAACCAAAGTGATTTAACGAACATAAAGAAAAATATTATTAAATGCATTTAATAAATAAACAATAAATGAAGGCTTATAACTTAAGTAAATGATAACAAAATCTCTCACCTCATGAAACATTTTATCAACAGTTGAATATAAAATCCATTACACTGGCAGAGACACACATATTTACTTCATAGTTACAGTCATACAACTGCAGGGGTCATGATAACTAGACATAGAATGTGTACTGTATGCGTTGACTTGAAGTATGTGTAACAACGTTTTCAACATCTTGACTCATGCATACATGTGTGATTTATATTGCCTTCATGTGTATAGGCTGTCTGACCTGGACAAAAAGAACAGGCACAAGCTGTTCACACGTCCAGAAAATGAATCAGAGAGGTCAAAATTGTCATGTGTTATAGCCACCCTGAAGGCTGGGAGGTAAACATACTGGCAATCATCTTACCAGGTGTTCCAAAAGGCTTACTTACTCAGTTGTAGTCCGATTAAACTGACCATTTAGAATAACGTTATAACATATGATAATTAAGTGTTACAGCTCGTTGCACAAACTTTAAAAAGACACCTGCACTTGTCCCAAATTCCAACACACATATATCTCCTCTATCTGGCTTTCCCGGTGATTTTGGACGTTTGCCAAAAACACATTTATCGTTAACTGTCAGTGAAAATTACAGCTGTTTCTTGGAGTTTTCTATCCTATCAATATACAACCCAATACCAGGCATGGGATGAATAACCAAATAAACTTAAAATAAGCACATATAATACGCTAAGGTGAGTGTAACGTAACCCCCTGTATATATAGGTCACACCTTATATAGGAATGCAACAGAGCGAAATGAAAACTGCTTGTTTCTATATCTTTTCGGTGTTTATAAACATATCAGTGTATCATTAATAAAAAACCAAAAAGTACATAGTACATATATCTTAATATGATAGTAATGAATAACTAATAATGCTTACCAATCATCTCATCAACATAAACACCGAATGTTGCACCTATAACTCCGGGCAGAGTAATCAACTTGACGCCATTTTGATTACGCGATAGTGACTATTTCTAGCCGTTGGCATAGTAACAAGGAATGTTTATGCGAAGAGTCGTTTTGTCATAGACTATAAATATATAATAAACATACCATATTTATTAATAAAACACTGTAAACATATATAAAGACTTATATCCTCTTGGTAGAAATACAAATATGGTTTATGAAAATGAACTAATCCTGATTCTCAAAATTATTTGCTGCGATACACTTTTGTATCATTTGGCGGGAAAATATGCAAGCACATGGGGAAGTTGTGTTTATTGGAGAAATACCGAAGGAAAAACACAACAGTGTTGATGGGAAATCGGTTAAATTGTGTGGAAGGTACTGATACTGTATCTTGCTTATTTACTGATAATACAATGCTAAGGTTTAGGCCTGGGATCTGAAGTCTAACGAATTGTGCTAAGCATGTATTTTTAGCTCATCCGCACCTGCCCGAATTATGTCATGGCGCAGCGTCTGTCGAGTGTCGTACCTACTTTCAAGGTCATCAGACATGTGGGTAAATGTGTCTTGACACTTCAATGGACTTATGAAAAACCGAAAGTTTTAGAATCTTGTTATGAATAGCTTCTTCAGTTTGTGATTGAAAATTACATTAAGGTAGCAGAGTACAGTAGAAATGGCCTGATCCTAAAAATAAAGGGCATATCTCGTAGATTCATCCTGCACCAACACCCAACATATTTATATATATATATATATTTATAAATGATATCTTCGTGTTTTGTTTTATTTATATTTTTACCGTCGCATGGACATTTATCGCTATATATATTTATATAAACTGCATTTTGAATACATTTTTGGCCACAGTGCAAGGCAATCACGGCTTATAGATTGGTGATTCCCATCTGTGCGTCTCTCTGCACACTATAAGGTTATATTAGAAGAATGGTTAAGCTCAGGTTCCAAGTTATTAATTATCCCACATCTACAAAACTTGCTTGGCTTATGTATCTACGGATGCTTATCACATGCGAAGCTTCAGATGCTGGTTGTGACCTAAATTTTCTGCTTCAGTGACCAGGTAAAGAAGATTGGTTAAGGTCAGTTACTAAGTAGGTAACTACTTGTTGTACATCAACTAAACTTGCATGGCTTATGTATCTTAAAGAATGCTTATAATATCACATGTGATGCTTTACATGAAAATGTAATGTAGCATTGAATTTGGCCATATTGGCGGTTTCTTGTTTTTAGAAGAATGATTTTTTTTTAAAGTGTTTCTCCAGATTTTGGACTTATGAAAACCATGGTTACCACATCAAAAAACACCCCAAAACATGCAAAAAAAATGTTTTTTTCTTTCTTAAAACCTGTCTTAAATTAAATATCACTACTAGGTAACAGAAATACTCACACTTTAGCTTAATAGGTCATTTTAGTGGATTTTTCACAATATTTACCCATGTGCTGAGTACAAAAATATCTGTTTACGTGATAGCTCGAGCCAAAACACTTTTCTTACTATAAGTGCTGAGCAGGCGCCACATCCACTCCTGTGGAATTCTTGTTCTTTTTAAAATTTTGATGCATGTAAAATTGTAGGGGTTATTCATTGTACAAAATTATCACCCATGGTCACCGAATGCTACTGGACACCGCTACCTAACCTACTTTCAAGGTCACAGGGTCAAATATGTCAAACACTTAAAACAACTTCTTCTGAAGAACCAAAACTGCACAGTATCATAATATTTAGCTGGTAGCTTCCTGGAGCCCGACAAAGTTTGGGAGTGGAAATGACCTACTTCCAAGGTGACTGGTCACAGGTCAAAAATGGCAGAAACTGCAAATGGTTGCTTTTGAAGAAATGAAAGGCAAGTGCAGAGCGGTGCTTGTCATGCTGGACTTGTCAGCTGCATTTGACGTCATCGACCATGGCATACTTAATTAACGTCTGGAATACTCTTATGGAGTGACTGNAAGTGAACGCTATTGCCAAATCCTGTTACTACCAGATCAGGAACATCGGCTGTATTCGGCAGTTTCTAACTGCAGATGCATGCAAGATTTTGGTGCATTCACTTGTTACCTCTCGGTTGGATTATGGTAACGCCCTGCTCTGTGGTATATCTGACAAACTAACTAGTCGTCTGCAGAGGGTCCAGAACACTGCAGCACGGCTAGTTACTCGTACTCGAAAGAGAAAGCACATCACACCTGCGCTTTATTCGTTGCACTGGCTACCTCTACGATACAGGTTGCAGTTCAAAATACAACACATACAAGGCACTGTATGGAACAGCTCCTCAGTACCTACAGGAGCTTGTTACCCTGTATCAGCCGTCAAGATCACTGCGGTCGGAGTCAGAATCTTTGTTGTGTGTCCCAAAATCTCTTTCTGTGACCTACGGAAACGNAGTACCTACAGGAGCTTGTTACCCTGTATCAGCCGTCAAGATCAATCCGGTCGGAGTCAGAATCTTTGTTGTGTGTCCCAAAATCTCTTGCTGTGACCTACGGAAATGGATGCTGTGGGAGGGTTTCAGCTACGTTGTGGAATAGCTTACCATCTGCTATTAGGAAGTCAAATACCCTGGCCCAAGTTCAAGAGGGACATAAAACCTCACTTCTTCACGTCTGCATTTTAGAATCTTTGCAAAGACGTCATGTAAATACCACCCTTTTATTTGTTCAATTATGTGCGCATTGCTTGTTAAATGTATGAAAGTGATTGCAAGCCTTTGTTGTTTGTTTTCACAATTATAACCATTACTATTTATCCATATGTTGTAAAGCGCCTAAGAGTAATTTTACAAATTATATAGGGCGCTATATAAATGTTGTATATTATTTATTTATTATTAATAAGGCATATAACGAGTAGCTTCCTTAGATGGAGCCCGGCAAAGTTTACGAATGAAAATCTTGTAACAGGTTGTTTTGAATAACCAAGAGTCAAAGGTAAGGATTTTTATCCTAGAGATTTTATCAAAATCAAATTTCTAATTTGATATAGAGTTAGGGATTTATCTAGGCCATTTTTACTACTTTTATTCTCTCTTTCCCCCTTTGATATCTTGTGAAAAAAATCCCCTTTTCCTATTCAAATTTTCCCTTTGGAAATATTTTGATACACACATTTTTCATGCAATTATTGTTTTTGAAAGCCAATAGAACACATATCCATGGGCACAAAAAAGATAAAGATAAAAGTATCTGTTCTCTTATCTTAATTTTTTCCCATTATAATATTTTCAGTATCATTTTTATCAAAACAAAGCATCGGGTCAATTTTTAGCTCATAATTCTGTACATGTAGACATGTAACATGCCAGTCATTTTCCCCCTTTTTTGTTGAAAGGGTAGTAACTTCTAAAAGCAGGATAAATCTCAAAGAGTGTCCTTGGCCCAATATGTTCAATGTTGTATAAACCATGCCCCACCCCAATGAGGACGGAGGGATGGGTGTTGCTGAGAAACTGAGCCAATATTTGGAAATATTTGTAATACAGTATTATATTTAAAGAGAAAATTTTGCTTTGACTGTTTAAATATCCAGATGAGTGATACAGGCCCTCTTGGCATCTTGATACGTTAAGCTCACTTGTCCCGGAGTGCCTGAACTTGTTGATATCTATGATATTGATTAGTCGACCGTCTTCTGTCTGTTAATGTTTTCTTTTAGACTAACATCTCTCAGAACTGAATCGGCAATAGGATCGTGAATTTGTGATATTACCAGGAGCTTGAGGAAGTCTTTGAAATTACCTGGTTTGACCTTATCGGAGACGTGGCAGATATTAATTGCACATAGAAGGCGCTTTATGCCACAGGTGTTGGGACACACTGGACACATTAATAGTAATATGATGTGTATATATGATAGTGCTATAATATAGTATACACATCATAAAACTATTAGCGAGTCTAGCACCTATGCTTTATGCTAGAGAGAATTTCCCTTTAGCTCAGTTGTAGAGCGTCCAATGAGGGACCTAGGGATCACAGGTTCGATCCCGGGGAAGCATACGTTTTTCTTTCCTATTACAAATGGTGTCAGTGGCCCTAACTGTGGTGACGGGGAACCTGCATTGTGGTGTTCAAGGGCAATCACTTTTAAAAAGGGGGGAGTAGTGTGGCAGATACTTACTGTACATAGGATAACGGTCCCTTCTAGTTTCCTGCTAAAGGGAATTTCCGTTTAGCTCAGTGGTAGAGCGTCCGACTAGGGATTGCGGGTTCAATCCCCCCCAGTTGAAGCACTCAGCTCTCTTTCCTGTTACACATGCATAATTAAAGACAGGATATACGTCTCTGACCTAATTGGCACGGGTCAACTTCGCTTAAAACTGTTTAGCAGGGGCGCAAACATTTTTATAATGGTCCAAGGTCAACCTAATCCAGGGTGAAAGGTTGGAAAAAATTGTATTTGAGTATGAAATGTAGACATTGAGACCAGAAATGTGAGAGTCTACCCTTTGTTTTTTGCTAATTTTAGATGAGCACGATAAGAGTCGAGATCCATACACCATTACGCTTTATAGATCACAGTAAAACATGACAAGCACCTTAGCTTGGAAAACAAAACAAAGTGTAAATATTTGGCCAGAAAGAAATATGTGTTTCCAGTAACATGTTGGAAAAAATTTGGGGTAAAAATTTAGTTTATATGGTTTATAAAGAAGATCTTGCTTCTTTGAAAATTGTCTTCAAAAGTTAGAGGGTAGGCACAAAAAAAGGGAGGGTAGCTATATAGGGTTAGCCGAATCACCAAATATTTTTACTGGCTTTAGATACCTAGGATATTCAGACCCTAAATGGAAAAATATTATGTCAACAAAGTGCATCTTGTTCATCATAAATACATTGTTTTTTTTAGGCTGGATGAGCACAATTTTGAAGAATGTCGAGCAACACTAACAGACCCACAGACTTGTGCGAGTGTAACCTTGGATACGTCTCTTGTGGAACCGTTTGATTCACACATTGGTGCCTTATTCCAAGTCATTGGGGAGCTTGAATACAGTGAGAAATACAGCAGTGTTGTGTTGCGGACCCGGGTGATTCGATCAGTGGATGGATTAGACTTAATCTTATACAGGAATGTGATAGCTACACAGAGAGAATATATCAACTCTCGTACTGAAACATAAGTCATAGTGTCTCGAGTTTTGTATCAATGATATCTTAGAATACAAATGTTTTTCTATTTCATAAAGATTGTTTTAGTTTTATGCACTTTATGGAATATATGTGGGAAAAATACTACACATAATTAGGATTAAAGGGAGGGGGGGGGGGGATCTTAACTGATTACAGTGTACTGTAGGAAGTCTGGACATGTTAAGGAGAAGTTTGCCTGTATAATCAGATACCAGAACCACTTCTAATTAATAAATGGAAAAAAACCCTATACCCTGGAGTTGTGATTGATCCTTAACTTTGCTGTTACTTTTCAAGGTGCTGAAAGAGACCAAATCGTTAACCCTGTATAAAGAGACAACTGTTGGGGGGAAATATTAATAATAATTATAATAATTTGAGGTTCTTATTTACCGCTTATCACAACCTAGTCCGTAGGCCGTCTCGAAGCGATTCATCATTTACAGCTGAGTAGACTGGAACAAGCGGGGTAAAGTATCTTGCTCAAAGATGCAATGGTCACGAGTCCGGCGTCCTACCACTAGAATACTGTGCCTCCTTATATTCCAAACATTTGAACAGGATAACAACACCCCTGGAATTAGACTTTTACAAGTTAAAATGGCAGTTTAGACCCCATTAATTCATTATGTCCTGCTTTTCTAATGTGAATAGGCGGTTGTCTTGTGATTGATTCTTTGATTTTGATATTAGTTTTCAAGATTCAAATAGAGACCAAATAGTTAAACCTGTAGAGACCAGTCCAGTAAAGTGTCTCCTAGTGGTCTCTGTTATCTGCTCAGTTCACAATGAAATAACTTCAATGGTGAACATTAAAAGTGGTCAAGTATTTCCTATTTGATCCCTGGAACACATGCCATCAATATCCAAACTAATTGCTAATTAAAAGAAACAAAAAAGACGCTTCATATTTCTGAAGTTATGGGAAAGGATAGAAAGATTGTAAAATATACCATTGACATGAAAAACACAAGGCATCACAAATGCTTTGAGGTGATGTCATACATGTACTTCACCAATATGTGACCTTGAATATTTGTAAAGATCATTTATTGGGACAAACTTGGTAACCGTTCATCCTTGCATGCAACTGGCCAAATATCATCACCCTGGTTCTTGGTTATTCAGAAGTTTACTATTAATGGTTTTTTTATTATGTTCGACCCATATACAACAACAAGATACAAGATACAAGAAACTTTATTTAACGTCGCATATATCAAACATAGAAACATTAGCGCTGTAGCACTATTTTTGCGACAAACATGATAAAAAGCAAACAGAAAACAACAAACAAGCTATACACTCACAGAAAGCTAGCAGATAATCAGTAAAACATACAATAACATAGCCGCATATAATTAGATATCACAGGCACTAAATGTAAAGTACTATACTAAAAATGATGTAAAGTGGTAATAGTGAAACACCTGCATATCACAGGTGTTGCTATATGATGGGAGGGTTAAAACACTTCAAGTGTAATGGACATACATGCTAATATAGCAAAAGAGTAAAAATTGACATAATATACACTAATATAGTGTAAATTAAAATAGGACGACAAGGTCTTGTAAGTAAAAGATATTGAGCTATAATGATGATTAGAAGAGAGGGGCTTGAAACTATGCTGCCAGTTATTGGTATATAAAAGCGCCATGCAAAGCAAAAGTTAAGATAAATAAATAATAGATAAATAAAGCAGGTAACTAGTAATAAAGACTGAAACACTGAAAGAACATTAAAACTCTAGACACAGGTACAGATACGACATGAGCAAACGGGGCCATCCCAGGAGTGCAGCAGTCTGGCAAACTGGATAACTATCCACCTTCCTCAAATGGTTTGGCAGAATGTTCCACACCCGGGCGGCGTCGTAGCGAAAAGACTTCAGTCCATACCCGGTTGTTCTTACTATTGGTAGCTCCAGCTGCCTTTCATACCTGAGGTTATAAAAAGACGATTTCATGGTTAAAAGATTACATAAATAATCCGGAGCTACATTGGTAATAATTTTAAAAACTGCACAAGCCATGGTTTTCATTCTGTTTAAATGAAGAAATGATAAATTTGCTTTTTCTAAAGGTTCTAAAACTGGAGTTGTGTAGTCATTGTGTAGGTTGTGATAAAGCGGTATATTTACCTCGAATTATTATATTATTATCATTATTATCAGATTAAGTGAAGCTCGGTTGCTAGTTAAATTGCATTGTGCATCTGTGTATTTTCTATGCTAGCCAAAATGAATAGTGACATCCTAAAAAAGTCCCTCGTTATAGGGGAAAGAATTATCTTGAATTTGGTGATATCGTTTCGATTTCTTGGAAATTTATGTAATGGGTACTTATAAAATCTTAACATGACTTGATATTGAGAGAATAGAAGCTGATGATGCCGATAGCAAAATATATAAGAACCGCAACGTCAGAGGTTGGAATTATAATATAATAAGGCGAAAGTGGAAACTAATTATATATGCGCGACCTGGGTCACGGGTCCGAGGCCTACGTGGGACAGTCGCCAAGATACAGGCCGTAGGTCGGTGGTTTTTCTCCGGGAACTCCTCCACCTCCGCAACCTGGTACGTCCTTAAATGACCATAGCTGTTAATAGGACGTAAAACACAAACAAGGCAAACCAAAAGCGCGACCTGTCAGTCGTTTACAAAATGACTTCCTATGGAGACGGAGGGGCTATCACTATAGGAATGGGCCATCTTCACACAGCCCTCAGACTACAGCAATCTATCGTAGTAAGAGCTAATCGTATGGCAGACAATAGTACTCAAGGAAGCAGAGAGTGCCGCAACAGAGGGCAATACATTTAGTATTTTGTCTGAGATCAATTATGTTCCAACAATGAGCATGATTGATTTTGATTTAAACATATTTTATTTGCAAATAATACAAAAGGGATAAGACACAAGTTATAAAACTTAAAGTTTGTCTTATATAAGCGTGATTGATTGGGGGAAATGTTCAGAAATAGATTGCAAATAACAAATCAAAACAATATCCGTGGATTCCGTCTTAAATTTAACTGATGGACGAGATATTTGAAAGTAATACCAAACTCCTTTGCTTGATATTTAATGTTTAACGAGATGTAACGTGCACAGTGTTTTTGTCACACATACATGTTCTGGGGCTTAATTGAAGAGCTTACCAGGACAAGTAACAAAGGCATACCACATCCTTCAGTTTTGCTTTTATATTAGAAATGTATTGACCACGCCAATGATATACCCTCAAGAGATACCGAAGTATTAACCGCTTATTTCGATCTTTACTTATAGTATGACCGACAAAGACTGACAGCTTGCTTATACGCTATGTAAGGACGATTTTGACTTTTCATTCGCGAACATTCTCTTTCTTTATAGCTACACCGCTGTGTCCCCGCCTACGTACGGGGTAAACGCATCGCAGCTGATTCGAAATTGATTTAAAAAGGCTTTGTCGTCTCATGATCATTGCCGTTATAAATGTTTGCAACAGCCAAACTTAGCACAGGTTTTTGACACGAGGTACGATAGTCTAGCGGTCGGACGCCGGGCTCGTGACCTTCGAGTCACGTCACGGCACTGTGTAACTGTTGTATCCTTGAGCAAGATACTTCTCTCCGCTTGTTCCAGTCTACTCAGCTGTAAATGAGTACGTGGTTGGGCAGTGCTAGAATTGTTGAATGCTAGAGGCACACCTGTACCCGAATTCATGAAACCGTTCTCATCCTCGAGTATGACTATTACGTGCTCAAGCCAACATCCTTTAAACATGATAAAATTATGTAACAGTCAAAAAGTTAACAGTAAAATTGGACAACAGTATTCGGCTTGAAGTATCTCTAAAGTTCTTGTCGATCATTGACAAAGTGTTATTAATTTTTATTATTTTAATTCGGGAACAAGAAATTGGACTTGAGCACATGTACAGGACTCGAGTTTGAAAATGAGAACAGTTTCATGAATACGTTCTCTGGTATCATTCTTCTTGTACCTTTTCAATAGTTACTATATAAATATTTTCCTTGTTGACATTTTGCCATATTTCCATCAATCTGGAATTGAATTGCAGTTTCATTTACCCTCGGTTTCCTGACATCGCAGGGAAAGGGGTAAGTAAGCATTAAAATAAAATAAAAGGGAAAGGGGTAAGTAAGCATTAAAATAAAATAAAAGGGAAAGGGGTAAGTAAGCATTAAAATAAAATAAAAGGGAAAGGGGTAAGTAAGCATTAAAATAAAATAAAAGGGAAAGGGGTAAGTAAGCATTAAAATAAAATAAAAGGGAAAGGGGTAAGTAAGCATTAAAATAAAATAAAAGGGAAAGGGGTAAGTAAGCATTAAAATAAAATAAAAGGGAAAGGGGTAAGTAAGCATTAAAATAAAATAAAAGGGAAAGGGGTAAGTAAGCATTAAAATAAAATAGAAGGGAAAGGGGTAAGTAAGCATTAAAATAAAATAAAAGGGAAAGGGGTAAGTAAGCATTAAAATAAAATAAAAGGGAAAGGACTTGGTATAAATTGTTCAGCGTGTGCCCAATCCCACTGCTAGTTACATTGGCAATAAAACAGGTTTGAATCAATGAACTAATCAAGACATTATGTTTACGTGTACAGTACGTTTGTGTGTCACTGCTGTCCTTGTTATGGAACTCTGATATCTGTTGATGCAGACTCTCGTCGTGGCGGGCATAATATGTGAAAATAATCGATAAACCAATCAAATTTATGTTTACTGATCCAATGATATCGGCGAAGAGTTTTGGTCAGCATCAACAATAACGTAATTAAGGTAATGGCATTCAGCTCGATTAGTATGGCCATCAAAGCAGAAAGTTCGAACAAACTCAAATGAAAAGGAGCTGGAGCGACGTGGTGAAGAGATGGACACAGAATTATCCTGAATAAAGTTGCCACCTTCAACAAGTATAGCGTGTTTGACATACCAGAAGTGTTTCGCTTTATACAATACGTGTTTCTCGAAGGTTCACCAAACCTGAAAGCATGGTATATGAATATAAACCATGCTGTTAACTAAGATGTACGTCGCGAGGTCGTATTATAAAGTGACCCTAGCTGTATTTAAGGATGTACTCATTTGAAATAAGAAAATGTAAAGAATTGTAAACCATGGTTATTTTAAAAGAATAATGTGGAAAGGACTAAAAACGCTATAATAATGATACCTTATGGGCATTGTTAAAAAAAATATGGCCTCCTGAAAACACCTGGATATTTACTGTACCCAAAACGGGACACTTGTGGGAAAAAGGCCCAAGAAACTCTCATTCAATGCAAAGAAGTACTTTTAATGTATACAGTTTTCATTTGATAATACTTTTCATGACAATTAAACTGCATTAAGCTTTATTGGCTGCCGATTATCGTCACTTTGACAATTTAAAGGTAAGAAGATTTACGTGCCGTGCGACGCTATTTATTTGGGTATCATTTTCAAAAGTCTATTGTATCAAAACTAATGCTAGTTTGGAGAAGAAATTTAATCAGAACCCTCCTTGACTCTAAAATATCTCAACTATGCATATTTTCTGCCGATATTGATCGTTTATCCCCAAATATTCTCAAAAATACCAGAGGTGTCCCTTACAGTAACGCCGGTTCAGGGGCCTACGTAATCTGATGGATGGTATTTCGCGTTTTTTTTTTTTTTATAAAACCACGTGTCCGAAATATTAAATTGTGATAGAAATGAAAAGTGGATAGTTTCTATTTATGAAAAATAAAATGAGAAATTAATTTTGGGTGTTGCCCAAAATGTTAAACCCAGAAAAGGACTAAAAAAAACTAATAAATTATAATTGTCATGTCGGTTGTACCTGTATACTACTTTCTGGCACCAAACAATAAATAGAACTTCATTATTTCTGAGATTGTGACAATTGTAATTACCCTGCCGGGCAGAGTGAGGTGAACTATTTTTTCTGAAGATATAAAACTTAACTTGTTGAAGCACTGCCAAGCGTAGAAAGCTAGAATTTATCGGACATTATTTCCAATGTCAAACAGATCGAAGCAGGCATAGAATAGTTTTTCTGAGTTTGCGGTATTATTCCAGGTTATATTTTATAACATAGAGTATTCATATTTTATGATGGCCGAGCGGAGCGAGTGTTAACAAATTCTCTGAAACAATGGTAAACATTTAGGTTTTTGGTTAAAATGTTGATGTTTGTGTCATGCCTTTCATGTGCATGTAGTTAAGGCGAGCATTTTGGCAATTAAATATTGATTTATTTTGTCATAAATATGAATTATGATTTGACTGTTTGTCTTTTATTGTGAATTTGTATGCATGCATATGTACAAGGGCAACACCTGTTAAAAGGATAAATATATACATGCCAGGCTTTTATGCTAACATTGTTTATTATTCACCTGATAACGTGATGCTAAGGTGGATGCTTTATTGTCTTTGACATTTTTGAAATTTACAATTTTTAACAGCTATTATAAATCACTCCTGGTGATCATGCGTACAATGTACATGAAACAACAGGTGAAAATACAGGTTTATCTATCATGAAATGGACTCTACCTTTGAAATAACAATAGCATATATATACCTAATTCCAACAGATGATTTTATCCTCTCTCTAACAGACCGGGTGATCACCACACAGTGATTTTAGAACGATACGATTAGGTAGACAGTCCGTTGAGCGGCTCATTCCCCGAATACCAACTCTGGAAAATTCAAAGGAAGGTGTTTATATAGGAAATCCTTTGAAGTTTAGTTATAGCCTGTTTCAACAAAGAATGTCAACTCATTTTGTAGATATGATACTAAAGTCAATAATAAAATGGATAGAAAGTTTTTATTCATACATATAATAACTGTAATACACATTTAATACAGCACTAAGTAATAGAAAATAATCATTTAATATTGATATTTACATTATATGGAGAGAAAAAAATAGCATTACATTATATGAAAAATAAATTTCCCTAATTCAAGCCAGATTGATACTAATGTCAGCAATAAAATAAAGTTTCTATTCATACATATAACAGTAATACATATTTAATACAGCACTAAAGGATAATTATTAAACATGTATATAAACAGTAAACCACTAAATGAAGCTGAAGTTTCTAGCACAAATCACATTCTCTATATATATCACTCAAGTCTCTAGCGCAAAACACTCTATCTGAAAATAAGTACAAGTTTTATATGACAATAATTATAAGAGAAATCACACAAGTCTGAAAGTACAAGTTTAACTAAAACGATGACAAATTCTGAATACAAAATTCACATTCACTGAGTAAAGAAGTTGATGTTTCCAAGTACAGATCAAAATATGATAATTCTCCAAAGTGTGCTGCTGTTTTTTACATTACCCATTTAACAGCTTGGGATCGGAACTCTAAATATTATTGATTCTTTTGCAATTATTAGCAGCTAGTGATTATCTGGTTAGTTATCAGAAGAACAGCTTGGGATCTGAACTCTAAATATTAATTATTATTTTGCAATTATTAGCAGCTATTGATTATCTGATTAGTTATCAGAAGTTGATTTACCTGTGATTCACCACTGACCTGACTGGAGACCCTACTAATATATAAACAAAAGAGGATTAGTCCCCTATTGTTTAGAGTATAAGTAGTGGACTCCTTGTTTGGGCAACTGCACCCTTAGGCATATATAGATATTCAAACTGCTGCTTGCCATAGAAAATAATATAGTTCACAGTATATAAGAAGAAAATCCCATATAAAAAAAAAAGAGGAAAATCTTCAAAAACCTAATTCCAGATTATTTTTGGACACTGAAAAAAGGATGTTGCCCGGGCAACACCCTGGGTCCGCCACTTGATCTTAGTCCGTGGTTGTAACATATACAAAGATCTGGATTGATTCTAGCAAGTTGGCTAATTAGCACGTGTAAAACATATATCATACTCGTTACTTCTTGTTGGTGTTCAGCGTGCCTTTGTATGTTAAATTGTTAATTTAGTTGGGAAACGAATGTTCTCTTGTTATATATTTATAATTACATAGTTACCTCAAGAAAGGGCAAAGGTCAACAGTTGATCATAATATTTCAAATTATATAATAAATTAATGTCACATACTGGGGCCTGTTCGTTTATGCGGAACAACCGGTTTGACCGTTTATAAATGTAACAATTTCGGGTATTAATCCTGGTGGACCTGCAAATGTGTTTATGCAGGGCTTGCAAGGCTTTGTCAAGGCTCGCCTGAAAGCAGCATTAGATTACTCGGTCCGACCTTATTTGATAAACGAACAACTGTGGTCCGACCGGTTTGGCCGTTTAAACGAAAACGGCCCTGATAGCTCCGGCTTAACCTTAACCAGAGACCTAAAGTTAATTTAGGTCTATGCCTTAACTAAGGCTACATTCGCGTATCCCGGTTGAAACGGTACGTGTGGCGCAGAAATTTTCCACTAGGAAACGAACACACTTGGACCGTTCTATAAGCAGAGCTAAAAATCCACAGTTTCGGAGAATAAAAAACAATGTATCAAGAATATTATATCCTTCTCTCACGCGTCCACTAAATTACATACCGTATCTTATAAATTACATGTGACTTGACATTGTTTAAGAAAGAAATAACGCAAATTGGCAATAGTCAACATTTTAGTTTCGGTCAGGTACGTCTGGACCCCTCAATCTACACGTACCAAATTTTCCTGAGGTCAGCCTCGGTCCAAATCTGTAGCTGTCGTTTTCTGTACAGGTTCAACCGTTTCAACCGGATACGCGAATGTAAATTGTTCATATTCTAAATCACACGAACGCTTGTCTGGAAATTTGTTTACAAGCGTTGTTAAGATAATGATCCATTGTTGCTTATGGATTCAAGATGGCTGCGATATCAAGCTTGAAACTTGAAGTTATCTACGGTAAAATCTCAATTGTTTTGATTATCATGAATTGGCACTGATGAAATGTGGTCTATCCGTGTACATTCTGTTATACTGTTTCTACATTAATTCTGAGTTAGGCCGCTTGGTGGAAATATTTCAATCATTTGTTGTATGTAGCGATCATGATCAGCACACACCATTTTGTGGTAGGACCTGTTCGTCTATTCCTACTTGTTAAAATGTTATAGAATGTAAAGATGATATACAAATGTTAATTCAAACATTGATAGTCATTTTTAAGGCTTTGTCTTTGGATGTGTAGATATGTCTGTAACTACGGTCGTGTCCTTGACGTGTTCTGGTGTCTGCGGGGATGAGATTGTTAGTGGTATTGCTACTTGTTGGTGTATTATTTTGTAGAGAAGAATAATGTGTGTTCCTGTTCTGCGTGCATGTAGTGTTGGCCATTGCAAGTTGTGTATCATATCTGTGACTGAGCTAGTGTTGAGGTATTTGTTTAGGACTTATCGTGCTTTAAATTACTTTGTATTACTTTAAAAAAAATTACTAACCAGCATAATCGAACAGGACCAGAGTTTGTCTCTATTTCAGAAATTAATGAACAACTCTGGGCCTACATGTCAAAATATAGTCCAGATGACCCATATATCTGCTATCTATAGTAATTAACAACTACAATATAGTTCATCTGTTATATCAATCTCTTTTTTTGTCTAGAAAGAAAAACTGTAACTAAGTATTGGACCCTTTTTTCCAGCATGTCTTTAGGTTTGATAAATAATTTCTGAAAAGTATGCTTCAACGGTAAAATAAACCCAGCAAATACCAACCTGAGAAACACCATTGAGAAGACACAGAGAGCAGCAGCCAGGTTTGTCACAGGAGAGTACACACATATACACCAGGCACAGTCATCAACATCATTCACTCGGATGGGAAAGTCTGAAGCTACGACAATCCAAAGCTCGACTGACCATGATGAACAAGATCCAGAACGATGACCTGGTGGATATCCCAGCTGATCAATATACCTCAAGTGGCGACACAAGAACAAGAGAATCTCATAGGCTGCATGCATTACAGGCAAATAAGGAATATTACAATCAATCCTTCTTCCCCAGGACAACACAGCAGTAGAACAGCCTCCCACCTGAGACGGCGACTGCCCCAACCCTGGCGGCCTTTAAGACCAAGCTGGACAGCCTCCCACCTGAGACAGTGACTGCCCCAACCCTGGCGGCCTTTTAGACCAAGCTGGACAGCCTCCCACCTGAGACGGCGACTGCCCCAACCCTGGCGGCCTTTTAGACCAAGCTGGACAGCCTCCCACCTGAGACATTGACTGCCCCAACCCTGGCGGCCTTTAAGACCAAGCTGGACAGCCTCCCACCTGAGACAGTGACTGCCCCAACCCTGGCGGCCTTTTAGACCAAGCTGGACAGCCTCCCACCTGAGACAGTGACTGCCCCAACCCTGGCGGCCTTTAAGACCAAGCTGGACAGCCTCCCACCTGAGACAGTGACTGCCCCAACCCTGGCAGCCTTTAAGACCAAGCTGGACAGCCTCCCACCTGAGAC
>NW_018408643.1:99662-119804 GCF_002113885.1 Mizuhopecten yessoensis
CTCTCCTCCCCACTGCTGTGATGACACACCAGGATGAGTAAACTCCAGAGGTTGCCTCTCCTCCCCACTGCTGTGATGACACACCAGGATGAGTAAACTCCAGAGGTTGCCTCTCCTCCCCACTGCTGTGATGACACACCAGGATGAGTAAACTCCAGAGGTTGCCTCTCCTCCCCACTGCTGTGATGACACACCAGGATGAGTAAACTCCAGAGGTTGCCTCTCCTCCCCACTGCTGTGATGACACACCAGGATGAGTAAACTCCAGAGGTTGCCTCTCCTCCCCACTGCTGTGATGACACACCAGGATGAGTAAACTCCAGAGGTTGCCTCTCCTCCCCACTGCTGTGATGACACACCAGGATGAGTAAACTCCAGAGGTTGCCTCTCCTCCCCACTGCTGTGATGACACACCAGGATGAGTAAACTCCAGAGGTTGCCTCTCCTCCCCACTGCTGTGATGACACACCAGGATGAGTAAACTCCAGAGGTTGCCTCTCCTCCCCACTGCTGTGATGACACACCAGGATGAGTAAACTCCAGAGGTTGCCTCTCCTCCCCACTGCTGTGATGACACACCAGGATGAGTAAACTCCAGAGGTTGCCTCTCCTCCCCACTGCTGTGATGACACACCAGGATGAGTAAACTCCAGAGGTTGCCTCTCCTCCCCACTGCTGTGATGACACACCAGGATGAGTAAACTCCAGAGGTTGCCTCTCCTCCCCACTGCTGTGATGACACACCAGGATGAGTAAACTCCAGAGGTTGCCTCTCCTCCCCACTGCTGTGATGACACACCAGGATGAGTAAACTCCAGAGGTTGCCTCTCCTCCCCACTGCTGTGATGACACACCAGGATGAGTAAACTCCAGAGGTTGCCTCTCCTCCCCACTGCTGTGATGACACACCAGGATGAGTAAACTCCAGAGGTTGCCTCTCCTCCCCACTGCTGTGATGACACACCAGGATGAGTAAACTCCAGAGGTTGCCTCTCCTCCCCACTGCTGTGATGACACACCAGGATGAGTAAACTCCAGAGGTTGCCTCTCCTCCCCACTGCTGTGATGACACACCAGGATGAGTAAACTCCAGAGGTTGTCTGTCCTCCCCCCGCTGCTGTTATGACACACCAGGAGGAGTAAACTCCAGAGGTTGTCTCTTCTCCCCCCCTTGGTCGTAACTTGGAAACAATTAAGATACCCTACCTATAACCAAATGAACACATTCATGTTATGAGGATTAGTTATTGGGGTATTGCCATGCCCCCCTACACTTGCAATATTATTTTTGATAGAACATTTTTGATTTTTGTGTAAATAACTAGGAGAAATACAGGCCATTTAAGCCTTCTGTTTAATTAAGAATACTCTAAGTAGTTTTCAGCATTATCCCAAAATACTAAGGTGTTCATTTTTTTTTTCTTTTGTGATTTGACATTTTGTCTTTTGTAATGATACTTGAAACAGACTTAATTTTCTTATGCTTTCAGGGTCCCAGAAGCATAAATTTGAACTCTGCCTTCCCACCAAGGAGACTGGTAACGCTTTGACAGTTCATCATCTACAGGAAAAAGTCCAGCAATTGACAGAAGTTCCTGCAGAAAATCAGAAACTGATATTTAAAGGTTTTCATTCAACAAGTTTGATTATTTATCAGTTAATGAAAAATGATATATAAAGATAAAAAAAAAATATGAATATATATACTTTTTAGGTCATCTGAGCTTTGCTCAAGTATCCTATTCTGATCGCTTTTTCTCTGTCGTCGTGCGTAAACTTTTTACATTTTCGACTTCTTCTCAAGAACAAGTGGAAAGATTTTTTTTCAAACTTGGTCAGAATCATCCTTGGTAGATGAGGCTACAAAATTGGGAGACATACCCCAACCCCAGGGGCCAGGGCGGGGCCCCAAAGGGAAAATTAACCAATATTTCAAAAATCTTCTCCAGACTCAGAGGTACTACAGTCAATTTTTCTGCATGGATGGAAAGATCATCAGGGGCATAATTTAAATTGTAAAACTCAGTACCCCCAGGCCATCCGTTCTCCCTTGGGGAGGGGGTTAAGGTAACTACTGGCATACTGGTAGGTTATATAGGGAAACAACACTTTTGGGTATATTTTGTTCATTTTCAGTGGGAAATTATTCTTACTTGGTGAGAATCATCCTTGGAGGAAGATGGTATCAAATTGTAAAATTGGGATTCCTACCCCAGGGCCAGGGCGGGGCCCCAAAGGGAAAATTAACCAATATTTCAAAAATCTTCTTCCCCAGACTCAGAGGTACTACAGTCATTTTCTCTGCATGTATGGAAAGATCATCAGGGGCTTTGTTTAAATTGTAAATTTCAGTATTCCCGGGCCATCCCTTCTCCCTTGGGGAGGGGGTAAAGTTTACTATAATTTATTAGTTCACCTGGCCCGAAGTGAGCTAATGGCATGGTACTGCGTCTGTCGTCTGTCCATCGTCAACATTTTACTTTAAAACATCTTCCTCTCAGTAACCAAATGGCCTAGGGTGATGATATTTGGCCAGAAGAATGTTGGGATGAAGGGCTACCAAATTTGTTCAAATAAATGACCTTCATCCATTTTCAAGGTCACAGGGGTCAAATATGTTAAATTCTTTAAATTTTCTTCTGAATAACCAAGAGGCATAGGGTGATGATATTTGGCCAGTAACATGCTGGGATGAAGGGCTACCAATTTTGTTCAAATAAATGACCTTGGTTTATATTCAAGGTCACATGGGTCAAATATGTTTAAAACCTTTCAACATCTTCTTCTGAATGGCCAATAGGCCTAGGGTGCTTAAATTTGGCGAGTACCATGCTGGGATGAAGGGCTACCAAGTTTGTTTAAATAAATGACCTTGATTTATATTCAAGGTCACAGAGGTCAAATATGTTCCAAACATTTAAACATCTTCTTCTGAATAACCAGGAGGCCTAAGGTGATGATATTTTGCCAGTAGCATGCTGGGATGAAGGGCTATCAAGTTTGTTCAAATAAATGACCTTCATCTATTTTCAAGGTCACAGGGGTCAAATATAAATATGTTTAAAACCTTTAAACAACTTCTTCTGAATTACCAAAATGCCCAGGGTAATGATATTTGGCCAGTAGCATGCTGGGATGAAGGGCTACCAAATTTGTTCAAATGAATGACCTTGACCAACTTTCAAGGTCACGGGTGTCAAATGTCTTAAAATCTTAAACATCTTCTTCTTAATAACCAAAAGGCCCAGGGTACTGATATTTGGCCTGTAGCATCAGGGCTACCAAATTTGTTCAAATGAATGACCATGACCCACTTTCAACCTAATGTCATTGTTTGACATTCAAGGTCACACTGATATTCTGCCTGTAGCTGTATTTTAGTCCACTTTTAAGATTACAAGTGTGAGATTAATACCAGGTGAGCGATTCAGGCCCATTGGGCCTCTTGTATAGGGAAATAACACTTTTGTGCATATGTTTACAATTGTCTGTAGGAAATTAGGCTTACTTGGTGAGAATTATCCTTGGAGGAAGATGGTTTTAAAATGTAAAATTGGGATTCCTGCCCCAACCCTAGGGGCCAGGGCGGGACCCCAAAGGGAAAATTTACCAATATTTAAAAAAATTCTTCCCGAGACTCCAGAGGTACTACAGTCATGTGATGACATGACAAGTTTTGTATTTCACTTTGTTTACATGTTGTTTTCTACATCTCAACAATGAAATTGAGGTACTAGTACCTATACTATAACTCAAGTGACCACTAAGGCCCTTGGGCCTCTTGTTTTATGAAGTCAGTGGTACATTTGATGAAGACACTGGAGTCAAAGAGATCTGAGATGTCATACTTGCTCAGGATTTTCTTTGTGGAATAAAATTTGTCTCTAACTGTAACATGTTTTAGAATATCATAAATCCTCAGTTATTAGGTGCTGATATACAATAACATGTTGTTATCACAGGGAAGTCTTTGACTGGTCCAGGAACGTCTTTGTCTGAGTTTGGCCTGAAGGATGGCGTTAAAGTAATGTTGATAGGCAAGAAGGTATGTGGTCATTTATGTCTTTGTTTTAAGAAGTTAACAGGGTTCTGAGGGAATTTAGAATTATCGTTTGTGTGTTCTAAAGGAAGTAAGTCATGTTGTGATATTGCTAAGGCATTTCATCCAGAGTTAAATCTTCAAAAAGCTTTTAAGAAACCTAAATGGCTGAAGTCATCATTATTTACTCAGTCACCCCTGAAGACACATTTGAACACTTCCAATTCAAAGGATTGAATAGATCATTATGAAATTTCAGGGGTGAATGAGTTAAGTATATATATTGTTTGTTGGAGTTGAGGGATCACAAGTTTGTTGGAATAATTATTTCTCCCACACTAAGTAAAAGAGACATGGTTTTAACTCTTGCCAGGACCGTAACTTTAAACCTAAAACAAACCTCTAACTTAACCTGCATCACCAGTGGAAGGTGTGCATTGTATTGAAATTGGTCACTGTCTTCACCTCAAGGTCAAAGATGAAATAAGTGAAAAATTCTAGTGTGATCTTGTTGGAAATGTAATTTTCAAACCATGAAAGATATCTTAGTAAAATATTGAAGTTTAACTGCAAAGCAGATGCGAAGTGTAATGTAAGAAGGTCAGATCGACCTTGACCTCAAGGTTAACTGTTAAAGGTACTTTGATAAAACCTGAAGTAATATGTGTTCACTTGCATCACCCCCAAGAGGGGCCAAACGGCACAATAATTAGGTCACTGTGGCATTCACTGACATGTCATAGCTCAAATAAGTGCAAAATTTCAATTGAAATTTGAAGTATACCCACATCTGGAGGTGTGCAGTACACTGATTAATCATGTGGCCTTGGCCCACTTGTATAAAACATCTCAACTCTCAAGTCTAAATCTTAACTTTGAGATGTTTTATACAAGTGGTCCCATAACCTCAAGGCCAAAAGTCAAATCAATGTAAAATTTCTAGCGAAATCATGTCAGGGCCATAAGTTTAAAAACTTTTAAATATAATTTGATTAAACTTAGGTATATCTCCATCAGTCATAAAACCTTTGCATTACATTGAAGGCAGGTCACAATAAACTTTACCTCTTGGTCAAAAGGCAAATAAATGTATAGTTTTCAGTGAAACCTTGTCTTGACTGTAAATTTTAAACCATTGAATCTATTTCATTGAAACTTGATCAATGCCAGAAGGTATGGAGTGCTTTATATTCAGGTCACTGTGACCTTCACCTCTAGGTCATAGGTCAAATACATGCAAAGTAAATATGCATATTGGCTAATTGGGGAGATGAATATTTTCTTCACAAGAACAAAATCTCTAACATTATTTTCATAGTTATGGGGGATCTGTTGTGTAAAAATCATAAAATAGCTTCTACTGAAGCATGCTGCCTAGGGTCATTATATTCAGTAGAGCTGAGATGGAGTCTATCAAGCTTGTTAAAATAAATTACCTTGACACACATTTCTACCAAATGTTGTTGCCAGGTGAGTAATACAGGCCCTATTGGACTGTTTTTACATTTAAAGCCTTTATAATCATGCAAAACATTACGTGGGAATTCCAGTAACTGAGACTCTGACATCAGGCTTTTTTTGTGAAATTTTCAAAACCCAACCTTTGAAAGAATCTCTACCTCAACCCCACATACATTTGTATATAAACGTATCAGAGGTATTATTTGTTAAACAATATAATTATTGAAATGTATCAACGCTTTTATATATGATTTATTGTCTCGCCACCGCGAAGTGGAAGCCAGACAGGTGTTGCTTTTCCAGCGACACCTGTCAACATTAAGTATTTTGTGTTCAAGTTAGTTTCTCTGAAAGTATTAGTGCTACACCAACCAAACTTGGACCATAGATGCATCTTAGGTAGTACATCTCAACCCATACATCAAATGCTGAATACAGCCTATATTTCATGGTCCACTGACTTTGTCAGCATCTCAATCAACATTAAGTTTTTGTGTTTAACTTAGTTTTTCTGATATGTGCATTGACGGTCAAAGCGGGGCATAGGCGAGATATATCAATCCGAATGGCTTGTTAGAAATATTATAAAGCTTAAGGAAAATTGTGTTTGTATTTGTGGACAGCCAGTTGCCAAAGATGACCCAGAGATGATGCGTCTGAAGACAGTCGCGACTAATCTTGGGAAGGAAGAGAAGGTGGTTAGTGACATCATATACAGGCTGGACGGGATACACAGGGTAAGATCCCATACAGGCTGGACAGGATACACAGGGTAAGGTCACATACAGGCTTGACGGGATACACAGGGTAAGATCACATTCAGGCTGGACGGGATACACAGGGTAAGACTACATACAGGCTGGACGGGATAAACAGGGTAAGGTCACATACAGGCTGGACGGGATAAACAGGGTAAGGTCACATACAGGCTGGACAGGATAAACAGGGTTAGGTCACATATAGGCTGGACGGGATACACAGGGTAAGGTCACATACATGCTTGACGGGATACACAGGGTAAGGTCACATACATGCTTGACGGGATACACAGGGTAAGGTCACATACAGGCTGGACAGGATACAAGGGGTTAGGTCACATACAGACTGGACGGGATACACAGGGTAAGATCACATTCAGGCTGGACGGGATACACAGGGTAAGACTACATACAGGCTGGACGGGATACACAGGGCAAGGTCACATACAGACTGGACGGGATACACAGGGTTAGGTCACATACAGGCTGGACGGGATACACTGGGTAAGGTCACATACAGGCTGGACAGGATACAAGGGGTTAGGTCACATACAGACTGGACGGGATACACAGGGTAAGATCACATTCAGGCTGGACGGGATACACAGGGTAAGATAAAATACAGGCTGAACGGGATACACAGGGTAAGGTCATATACAGACTGGACGGGATACACTGGGTAAGGTCACATGCAGGCTTGATGGGAGACACAGGGGAAGGTCACATACAGGCTGGACGGGATACACTGGGTAAGGTCACATACAGGCTGAACGGGATACACTGGGTAAGGTCACATACAGACTGGACGGGATACACAGGGTAAGGTCACATACAGGCTGAACGGGATACACTGGGTAAGGTCACATACAGACTGGACGGAAAACACGGGGTAAGGGCACATACAGGCTGAACGTGATACACAGGGTAAGGTCACACACAGGCTGGACAGGATACACAGGGTAAGATCACATATAGGCTGGACGGGATACACTGGGTAAAGTCACATATAGGCTGGACGGGATACACTGGGTAAGGTCACATACAGGCTTAACGGGATACACTGGGTAAGGTCACATACAGACTGGATGGGAAACACAGGGGAAGGTCACATACAGGCTGAACGTGATACACAGGGTAAGGCCACACACAGGCTTGACGGGATACACAGGGTAAGATCCCATACAGGCTGGACGGGATACACAGGGTCAGGTCACACCCAGGCTTGACGTGATACATACACAGGGTAAGGGCACACACAGGCTTGACGGGATACACTGGGTAAGGGCACATACAGGCTGAACGTGATACACAGGGTAAGGCCACACACAGGCTTGACGGGATACACTGGGTCAGGTCACATACAGACTGGACGGAAAACACAGGGTAAGGTCACATACAGGCTGGACAGAAGACACAGGGTAAGACCACACACAGGCTGGACAGTATACACAGGGTTAGGTCACATACAGGCTGGACAGGATACACAGGGTAAGGTCACACACGGGCTTGACGTGATACATACACAGGGTAAGGGCACACACAGGCTTGACGGGATACACTGGGGAAGATCACATACAGGCTGGATAGGATACATACACAGGGTAAGATCACATATAGGCTGGACGGGATACAGAGGGTAAGGTCACATACAGGCTGGACGGGCTCCACAGGGTAAGGTCACACACAGGCTTGAAGTGATACATACACAGGGTAAGGTCACACACAGGCTTGAAGTGATACATACACAGGGTAAGGTCACACACAGGCTTGACGGGATACACTGGGTAAGATCACATACAGGCTGGATAGGATACATACACAGGGTAAGATCACATACAGGCTGGATGGGATACACAGGGTAAGGTCACACACAGGCTTGACGTGATACATACACAGGGTAAGGATACACACAGGCTTGACGTGATACATACACAGGGTAAGATCACATACAGGCTGGATGGGATACACAGGGTAAGGTCACACACAGGCTTGACGTGATACATACACAGGGTAAGGTCACCCACAGGCTTGATGGGATACATACACAGGGTAAGATCACATACAGGCTGGACGGGATACACAGGGTAAGGTCACACACAGGCTTGACGTGATACACAGGGTAAGGTCACACACAGGCTGGAAGGGATACACAGGGTAAGGTCACATACATGCTTGACGGGATACACAGGGTAAGGTCACACACAGGCTGGACAGGATACACAGGGTAAGGTCACACACAGGCTGGACGGGATACACAGGGTTAGGTCACATACATGCTTGACGGGATACACAGGGTAAGGTCACACACAGGCTGGACAGGATACACAGGGTAAGGTCACACACAGGCTGGACGCGATATACAGGGTAAGGTCACATACAGGCTGGACGGAATACACAGGGTAAGATCACATACAGGCTGGACGGGATACACAGGGTAAGGTCACATACAGGCTTGACGGGATACACAGGGTAAGGTCACACACAGGCTGGACAGGATACACAGGGTAAGGTCACACACAGGCTGGACGCGATATACAGGGTAAGGTCACATACAGGCTGGACGGAATACACAGGGTAAGATCACATACAGGCTGGACGGGATACACAGGGTAAGGTCACATACAGGCTTGACGGGATACACAGGGTAAGGTCACACACAGGCTGGACAGGATACACAGGGTAAGGTCACACACAGGCTGGACGCGATATACAGGGTAAGGTCACATACAGGCTGGACGGAATACACAGGGTAAGATCACATACAGGCTGGACGGGATACACAGGGTAAGGTCACATACAGGCTTGACGGGATACACAGGGTAAGGTCACACACAGGCTGGACAGGATACACAGGGTAAGGTCACACACAGGCTCGACAGGATACACTGGGTAAGGTCACATACAGGCTGGACGGGATACACTGGGTAAGGTCACATACAGACTGGATGGGAAACACAGGGTAAGGTCACATACAGGCTGAACGTGATACACAGGGTAAGGTCACACACAGGCTTGACGGGATACACTGGGTAAGATCCCATACAGGCTGGACTGGATACACAGGGTAAGGTCACACACAGGCTTGACGGGATACACTGGGTAAGGTCACATACAGGCTGGACGGGATACATACACAGGGTAAGATCCCATACAGGCTGGACTGGATACACAGGGTAAGGTCACATACAGGCTGGACGGGATACACAGGGTAAGGTCACACACAGGCTTGACGTGATACATACACAGGGTAAGGTCACACACAGGCTTGACGGGATACACAGGGTAAGATCCCATACAGGCTGGACTGGATACACAGGGTAAGGTCACACACAGGCTTGACGGGATACACTGGGTAAGGTCACATACAGGCTGGACGGGATACATACACAGGGTAAGATCCCATACAGGCTGGACTGGATACACAGGGTAAGGTCACATACAGGCTGGACGGGATACACAGGGTAAGGTCACACACAGGCTTGACGTGATACATACACAGGGTAAGGTCACACACAGGCTTGACGGGATACACTGGGTAAGATCACATACAGGCTGGATAGGATACATACACAGGGTAAGATCACATACAGGCTGGACGGGATACACAGGGTAAGGTCACACACAGGCTTGACGTGATACATACACAGGGTAAGATCACATACAGGCTGGACAGGATACACAGGGTAAGGTCACACACAGGTTTGACAGGATACATACACAGGGTAAGATCACATACAGGCTGGACGGGATACACAGGGTAAGGTCACATACAGGCTGGACGGGATACACTGGGTAAGGTCACATACAGGCTGGACGGGATACACAGGGTAAGGTCACATACAGGCTGGACGGGATACACAGGGTAAGGTCACACACAGGCTGGACGTGATACATACACAGGGTAAGGTCACATACAGGCTGGACAGGATACACAGGGTAAGGTCACATACAGGCTGGACAGAATACACAGGGTAAGATCACATTCAGGCTGGACAGGATACACAGGGTAAGGTCACATACAGGCTGGACGGGATACACAGGGTAAGGTCACATACAGGCTGGACGGGATACACAGGGTAAGGTGAAATACAGGCTGAACGGGATACACAGGGTAAGGTCATATACAGGCTGGTTGGGATACACATGGTAAGGTCACATACAGGCTGGACAGGATACACAGGGTTAGGTCACATACAGGCTGGACGGAATACACAGGGTAAGGTCACATACAGACTGGACGGGAAACACAGGGTAAGGTCACATACAGGCTGAACATGATACACAGGGTAAGGTCACATACAGGCTGGACGAGATACACAGGGTAAGGTCACATACAGGCTGGACGGGATACACAGGTTAAGATCACATACAGGCTAGACGGGATACACAGGGTAAGATCACATACAGGCTGGTCGGGATACACAGGGTAAGACCACAAACAGGCTTGACGGGATACACTGGGTAAGGTAAAATACAGGCTGAACGGGATACACAGGGTAAGATCACATACAGGCTTGACGGGATACACAGGGTAAGGTCACACACAGGCTGGACGGGATACACAGGGTAAGGTCACATACAGGCTGGACGGGATACACAGGGTAAGATCACATACAGGCTGGACGGGATACAAATACAGGCTGAAGGGTACACTGGGTAAGGTAAAATACAGGCTGCACGGGATACACAGGGTAAGGTCATATACAGGCTGGTCGGGATACACAGGGTAAGGTCACATACAGACTTGACAGGATACACAGGGTAAGGTCACATACAGGCTGAATGCGATACATAGGGTTAAATCTCATACGGGCTTGACGGGATAAACAGGGTAAGGTCACATACAGGCTGAACATGATACACAGGGTAAGGTCACATACAGGCTGGACAGAATACACAGGGTAAGACCACATACAGGCTGGACGCGATACACAGGGTAAGATCACACACAGGCTGGACAGTATACACAGGGTAAGATCACATACAGGCTGGACGGGATACACAAGGTAAGATCACATACAGGCTTGATGGGAGACACAGGGTAAGGTCACATACAGACTGGACGCGATACACAGGGTAAGACCACATACAGGCTGGATAGGATACATACACAGGGTAAGGTCACATACAGGCTGGACGGGATACACAGGGTAACGGCCGACATTCACAGTGATATATCTAAAGCTAAGGTATAGCACTTGCTCTAACCTGAAAACATCTTGCCATTGATGTATGATTAGTGGATTTTTACAAAGTTGATGAAATGGTTAACATATCATTGTTTTGTGTGACATTTGTATTTTGTTTGACTTTTGAAAACAATTCCAATTTTGAACGAAATTTTATGGCATTTCACTTTTACTTTTGGGTTTGTTTTCAAGGGAAGGATCTTAGTCAAGATTTGTTACACTGGTTCTCAGGATCACAGTGTTCTCCTTGTGTGGGTTTAATAAGCATAATAAGATTTGTATTAAATCATACAGTACTGGTAGTATGATAAACTAATTATTACGATGTGTGTATCAAAACTACAAGTCTCCCTGTGGACATGTAAATACAGATGTATTGATTAACTGATAATATATCTTGTTCATGATTCATAATGTTTGCAGTAGATGGCCATATATGATATTAACTTATAATGCTAAATATGTTACTCTCAGAAAATAAAATATTATTATGATACAGAATGTACAATACATACATTTGAGAAAATGGGATTTCTAAAACTTTGCCAGGTACCGGCCGTTGGTCGGTGGTTTTTCTCCGGGAACCCGGCTTTCTTCCACCATCTAAACCTAACACGTCCTTAAATGACAATAGCTGTTAAAAGGACGTAAAACACAAACAAAAAACCAAATTCTAAATTTTTGCGATAAAAAACTATACTTCACAGGAAACCTACATGTAACTACAAGTTTGTTTGGCCTGTAGGACAGTCCCTGTCTAGTATAACCATGTCACTATTTCAGGGTTTCCTGGATGACCAGAAGAAACGTGATACACTGCTTCAGTTAGACAGACAGCTTAAGGTTGTCACAGAAAACTTCACACGTATGCTCGAGACATTGGACAGCCTCCAGTTTGATGAGTTCAATAAGGAGGGACGGGCAAAAAGAAAAACCTATGTGGACAGAATCCAGGTACAGCCTTCTGATGGGTACATCTCCATATTAAGTCTTGGCTGACATTTGATCATTGCTTCAGAGAAAAAAATATTGATAGAATTTTAATATTTTTTTTATCAGAAGGGTGGTTGAGAGTTGACATTAAAATTTGATTGTCTTTTTTTCTTAATAAATTCCTTATACTTGTACCAGTTTCGGAACACCTTGCTCAAAGTGCCAAATTAAGCTTAAACATGCCATGGTATGACACAGCATTTGTTTTAGTTCATCCATTGTCAACTTTCCTGTAGGAGACTACTGGACTGAAACGACTGAACTTCAGATTTTGATTTTATTTGGCACAGATCATCCACAGGTTAAGGAAATTCAATGTTAAATTGCACAAACAAGATGAAAAAATGAAGCTTTAAAGTGGCTCAAGTTATTAAACTTGTTAAAATATAGTACAGATTCATCTCAAAGTGCAATAGAGGTATGCCAAAAATGGAGTCAAACTGGAGGAGTAGAAGGGTGGATCCAGGAAATCAAAAGGGAGGGGGGATCCAAAATGTTTTTGAAGAGATATCTGTGTCGACATCTCGGGCAGAAGATACAAGATTGACAGACTAAAGCTTCTTTGTGAGGGTGAAGGTGCCAGCTCCTCCAGCTTTGTGAGGGTGAAGGTGCCAGCTCCTCCAGCTTTGTGAGGGTGAAGGTGCCAGCTCCTCCAGCTTTGTGAGGGTGAAGGTGCCAGCTCCTCCAGCTTTGTGAGGGTGAAGGTGCCAGCTCCTCCAGCTTTGTGAGGGTGAAGGTGCCAGCTCCTCCAGCTTTGTGAGGGTGAAGGTGCCAGCTCCTCCAGCTTTGTGAGGGTGAAGGTGCCAGCTCCTCCAGCTTTGTGAGGGTGAAGGTGCCAGCTCCTCCAGCTTTGTGAGGGTTAAGGTGCCAGCTCCCCCAGCTTTGTGAGGGTGAAGGTGCCAGCACCTCCAGCTTTGTGAGGGTGAAGGTGCCAGCTCCTCCAGCTTTGTGAGGGTGAAGGTGCCAGCTCATCCAGCTTTGTGAGGGTGAAGGTGCCAGCTCCTTCAGCTTTGTGAGGGTGAAGGTGCCAGCTCCTCCAGCTTTGTGAGGGTTAAGGTGCCAGCTCCCCCAGCTTTGTGAGGGTGAAGGTGCCAGCTCCTCCAACTTTGTGAGGGTGAAGGCGCCAGCTCCTCCAGCTTTGTGAGGGTGAAGGTGCCAGCTCCTCCAGGGCTATTTCCGGATGGCATTTAGTTTTGATTCTCATGTGAACTTTCAAATTAAGTTTGCATATAAAATTTTCCGACAACTTTGGGAGTGTGTGATCGTAGAATCAGCTGATCCAATGTGAGATGATCTGACTAATGCAGAGTTTGAAATTCAACAGAAAGTTATTGATGTTTTTTGTGTTTCTGCCTTCTGTCACACCTCACTCTTACATTGTCATTATAAAATACTTCCTTATACCTTGAATTTAATATGATTCACAAATTTGCTCGGAACACAAATGGATTGCCTCGTCAATGACATGATTGCTTCCACAAAATTATTTTTACCTGTTGCACCAAATGATCTGTCAAGCCTTGTTTTACAGACACTTCTGGACCGCTGTGATGGTTTGCTGAGGGGCGTGAAGGACATAGAAGCCAGGTTTGGCATATTTTGAACCTTGACCTCTGTACTCAAATCTGAACTTTCACCCTTTGACCTGAGCACTGCACCTGCATGAACTTACTTTAACCTGTATAAAACTTTATGGTTTAACACTTTCACTAAGTGGATCGCTTTGGGATTCTGCATTTAATTAAAAAATTCTGGAACTGTATAAAAAAAAGGATTATAACCCTACTGGTACCATCATGAATGGTAATCCTTTGTTGTGGATTTTTCTGTGATATTTCCAAATTCAACAAAACTTTTGAAATGTCTCCTAATTTGAAATTTACATTAAATTCTGAGTGCCAAAATGTTATAAAGTTTTTGCATGTTTATAGAGTGTTTTTTCTGTTTTGATAAATTTATTGATATACAATATAAGTTAAGGTGTAAATGTGTTTATTTTAATGTATTTTTATATATATATAATACTTGTATATTATTCTCTACCAATCTACAATTTAGTGGGATATTTCATTTTCTATTTAACTTGGAAAATATGACAAAATTCAGTCCTTTAAAGACTGGGATGTTTTGAGCTGAAAAAACAAAGTTTGAAAATTAGATTATTGGTTTTGAAACTGTTGTTTACATTTTGTGAAAAACTTTTGGATTTTTGAAAATGGAATCATGAGTGTTATACACCTTAACCACAAAGTAGTTATCAGTAGAAATTCTGTGACATATATAACCGCTATCTGTACAACTATCCAATGTTTATTTGGTCAAAGTGACCACATAAAATTTCTTAAAGAGCTGAGATCTAGTGAATACACTTTTTTGGTGAGTATTAAAAACATTGNTATAGACTCAGGTGACCGTTAAGGCCCATGGGCCTCTTGTTATTTTATAGACTGAGCTTAATCGGACATTCACAAGACCTATTATATATATTTCTGTTAGTCACGGAGTCAAAACCTGGCACCAATCTTTCTGGCAAACCTTTCGTCTTAATGCTCTCAATTTCTCGACACCTTGTCTCTCCCAGTGAAAACTTCTGTGGTGGATTGGTGTATTATTATTCATCTTTCATTGTAAAACGTGTGACATATTTATAAGTGTATAAATATTATTTTTGGGTTTGGTTTGCATTTTAGGTATTTTTTACAGTAAATGTAAATGTTACGATTCATGTTTCTGATGCATTTCCTTGATTCTTTTCTTTAACTTTTATAACAATTAAACTATGCAGAAATTTGCTTTATCAAAACATTGATTTTAGTGGGGTTCAGTTTGTATTAGTTATCATGGCTACTGTTTGAATAGATTAAAATTGTTTTAAGTCAGTGTGACCACGTCATAGGCAAGAACTCGTTCATGTTAACCCTTTCATCACTGTAGACCATAATGGACTGATCCATATCAATACATGGTCTACTTAAGTTACATAGGGGTGAAAGGGTTTAAGCGTTTGAAGGTCAGAAGTTAATGATCACTCTTTCTTTTACTTCAAATTGAAACTTCCTTTAAGGATCTGCTCTTGTGAAAAGTCAAAAATAAGAAGAATATGAGAAAATAAAAAGTACAATTCAATTCTGTTACACTATATCAAAACGAGTTTTGAACAAGATTTAAACCTAAGAAGAACAGATCTTTAAACAGATACAAAGTTTATAAAAGGACTAGGGACAACAGGTAACTTGTATAGGACCGCTTCTGATGTATAATACGTAACATCAGAAATAAGGTATTCAATACAATATTTTCTATATTGGAAATAAGTGATACTTTATATAGAGGATATTTAATGGTTTCCTGTCCAGTACCATATATTTAATTTCATGCATTTTTTCTTGACAATAACACTGGTTAACGGTTATTACCAGATAGTTTGACAAAAGGGAGATAATTCAGTAGTCGCATGTGACAGACATGAATAGCCTTGTTTATTAACACCTGAATAGAACTGCATGTTACTTTAGATATGATTTAATTCTGGTGCCAAAATGTAGAAACTTGCAGCAATGGTATTGATAATTTCCAATGATAAAGAGAGACCTCAAACTGTATATGGTACCAATATAACTGGCTTGATGCACGTCACGCCCGCGCCCACTACACACGCTTACAGTATACATATTGTGCTAGGAAATTGCACTTGTATGTTTGAACAAGGTTCAGTTTTACTCCCTCTTGTACAAAAACTATTAACATGTCTTTAGTTTCTAAAAAGTTTCTAATGTGAAAAAACACAAGCATAGTTTTCATAACTTTAGCCAGTTAGTATTAGAGACATAATCCTGCAAGTAATTAGTGCCTTCATTTTCTCTTCGAATTCCTCTGTGTAGTGTATGGTATCAGTCTTTTGGGAATTAATTGAAAGTATTTGCATAATGACATGTACAAAAGATTTCAAAGATTCCCATTAGCTTCTATATATGTATATTATTTTCCCCCGCTTTCACCAAAACGGGGGATTTCAATTTGGGTTTGTCCTTCTGTCTGTCTGTTACGCTTCGTTTCCGTGCAATAACTACAACAAACGTTAACCGATTTTCTTCAAACTTCACAGGGTTAAATGCCTTAAGGGCTCGTCCAAGTTAGATGACCACTTTCAGCGAACCCCATTTGGCAGAGTAATGGCCCCTTGAATAACGAAAAACGTCATTATCTGCCGTTTCTGTTCATTAACTTTCGCAAATATTATCCGATTGTCTTCAAACTTAGTAACAGGGTTCAAAGCATCAAGTTTGACAACCACTTTAATAGGACTCCATTTGGCAGAGTTCTGGTCCTTTGATTAACGAAAAACATCATTATCTGCAGTTTCCACTTAATAACTCTAGCCCAATTCCTTCAAACTTGATAACAATGTTGTGTTCCTCTGTCTTTCCACCCATCTCGGGCACTCTTTGGTTTTTGTGTGATAATTGCTGTAGATATTGTTCAGATGTTTCAACCGAATTCCGTTTGCATATCCGACTCATGCTAAGTTTGCCAACCGATGTGATTTGTGCATATTAACGGAGAATCAATGAGGTATAGCAATAGGTCTTTTTTTCTTTCTTCAATTTTCAAGCTATACAATATGTCTCAACTGCACGATACTAACATGTTTAAACCTAACCTCAATAATGTTAACCTACAATATGTCCTGCAAGCGGGGGATATAAATTCCACGAATTTGCTTGTTAAATCTTAACACTGTTTCGTACATAAATATGATGGGGAGATCTAGAGACGCATGGAGGGTGAGGTCTAAGATAACTTCGTACATTTGTATATTAGGGTTCATGAAAAATAATTGCATGCTTTGGATGTCTTCCTGCAGCCCCTATCAATATAATTGTTAATGGAATAGTCCTGCAGCCCCCATCAATATAATTGTTAATGGAATAGTCCTAAGAGCTATGTTACAATGTATTACCGATGCAGTATTACTTACAATTTTCAAGTCAAGTGTGTGGTTAACTAAGCTGTAAATGTTCCTTTTGCAATACATTGTATTCTGTTGTGTTAATTTTGAGCTTCCATATATATGGGTTTTATCTGCAATAAAGTTAATTTGTTTTAAAAATTTCTTTTTTATTTATTATATTCATATACCATATGTATTGTAACAAGGAAATGTATTGCAAGGCAATCCATTGTCCACCACCGGCAATTATTTCTATATTTTTGATGATTTTATAAACAGTACACTTATGTCAAACTTTTTCAAAAAAGTAAAGGTCAAAGTTCAAGTCATAGGTCACAGTGACCTAATTCTTGAACTCTGCCATTCCAAAATGTCCTTGTACACCAAATCTGGATACTCCATGTGAAATGGTATAGAAGATATTCCCGGACAAAAAATTTCAAAAGTAAAGGTTAAAGGTCAAAGCATAGGTCACTGTGACCTAATTCTTGCATTCTTCACTACACCATCCCTAAATGTCCTTGTACACCAAAACTGGTTACTCCAGGTGAAATAGTATAGACGATGATATGCCCCGGACAAACATTTTTAAATGTTAAGGTCAAAGGTCAAGTCATAGGTCACAGTGACTTAATTCTTGCACTCTGCCAGTAGAGAGATAGAACTGATATGGGATGTATTATGTTATACAGATTTTAATGTTTGGCTCAGAACTGAGAAGAGAAAGTCACAGGGTAAGTTTTCAGGATTTGCAAATGAACCTCACTATATATTCATAAATAATTCAAATCTACTTCTATTTTCTAGCATGGAAGAGAGTTGACAGAAAGGAAAAGGTCTGATGGATGTACTTGGAGATAACTTAGCGTAAAGCAGTTTAATTTATTAAATGGATTGTTTGATGCAAAGATCTGCATTATAGTGCATAGAGACCATATCACCAGTGAAAAACAAAATGTGTGATTACTGATGAAATGACTGGCAATGATACAACTCGGAGGTACCAGGTGTTCCGTCAGAATTTGTCAAAAGAATCAGGAAACAACTGTAACATTTTGTGGCATACTTGATCTCATGTTATGGAAAATCAGGGAACTATCTCTCACCACATTCCTGACGGCCTTACAAATAGCCAAATCATTGCAGCTATGACAATCAGTGATTCAGGAAATAAAACCTGTTGGTGTAAATTTAAACAGCTACTAATGAGGTACGCCTCGAAATAGCAGCAAACCAAGGATCAACGAAAAATAGCAGCAAACCAAGGATCTACGAAAAATAGCAGCAGACCAAGGATTTACGAAAAATAGCAGCAAACCAAGGATCTACGAAAAATAGCAGCAAACCAAGGATCTACGAAAAATAGCAGCAAATCAAGGATCCACGAAAAATAGCAGCAAACCAAGGATCTACGAAAAATAGCAGCAACCAAGGATCAACGAAAAATGATGGGAATCTCTTCTCCTATAGCATAAGAGGCCACTTGTTGGCCTATTTTCTATCGGATATGATTTCGCCAACTATCAAAAGTATCTTGCTGTGTAAACCTCTAACACTGTTCGAGTAGGGGAATCTCAAGGCTACAGCCAAGTGGAGATCTGAAAACAACAGCCAATGGGATATTATAACATGAGGTATCTAAATACAACAACTTCAGCGGAAGTCAATGAGAATTTTTTAAAACAACCAATAAGGGGTCTCTAAAAAGATATTGTCGATATCCTCAATATCCACGGGTTACGCTCACTTTCGCTCTCTGCAACCCTGGATTATGTCATAGCAAAATTTAAGGCACAAAGGTAGCCGTTTGATTGGTGTCGGGTAAAAATGTAGAGAGCGAAAGTGAGCGTAACTCCTGGATATCGAGGATGACATTGGAACAGAGCCAGTTTAACTTACATAACATGACTACGTTGAAGTTAACCAAGTTTAAGTGGCATGCTGATGGAGTGGTATACATAACATGACTTAATATGGAAGGAATGCACTTTAGATACTGTAACCCAAAATATGGAATGGATTTTACTGTAAAAATTGATTGGGTTGGAAAGTGCTGAAATTTTCGTTGAAATGTCCAAAATGTACCTGATAACTACATTATCTGGAGATTCAAACATAATTTCACAGTTGCAATATTCCAGCTACTGTATTATCAAAAAAGTAAAAATTGTGAATACCCTAATATTTTTTAATTGTGAATACCCTAATATTTTTTTGATACTATACATCCATATACTATCACAAGTGTAGCAAATTGGTTGCTTTTATGGAAAATGTTGAAATTATTTTAAATGTTGTATGTAAAACTGCCAATTTTTGTAATGATAATCTAGGCAAGCAATATGAAATGTCACTAATGTTTTTAAAAATACATGTATGGAAGTTATGGAATTCGAAAAATATTGGTAAGAAATTGAACTATCTACTGTGGTCACATGTGTTCTTTATATTTAACTATAGGCAGGGTTTTATTGGACCAGTGCTGTGGTTCGGCAGGGTTTTATTAGCTCACCTGGCACGAAGTGCCAAGTGAGCTTATGCCGTGGCGCGGCGTCCGTCGTCCGTCCGTCCTCGTCCGTCAACTTTTCCTTTAAACAACTTCTTCTGAAGAACGGACAGGCCTAGAGTCATGATATTTGGCTGAAAGCTTTGTTGGTAGGAGCCCTACAAAGTTTGAGAACGAAAATGACCTTGACCTGTTTTCAAGGTCACAGGGGTCAAATATGTCAAAAACTTCAAACGACTTCTTCT
>NW_018408643.1:127400-153691 GCF_002113885.1 Mizuhopecten yessoensis
GGACAGCTCACACAAACTGACTGTCTGAAACTCCCTGGCTGTGAACTTGTTATCATACTATACTGACATATACTACTGGACAGCTCACACAAACTGACTGTCTGAAACTCCCTGGCTATGAACTTGTTATCATACTATACTGACATATATACTACCGGACAGCTCACACAAACTGACTGTCTGAAACTCCCTGGCTGTGAACTTGTTATCCACCAATATTCAGAATATTTCAGCACCATTTTATTTTGTATTTTGTTGGTTGTACACAGGTCTCTAAATAAATTAATAGTTTTTATCACATAATGTACTGTGTTATCCAGTGAGTCTAAATGGCGGATTTTTACATTTCAAGGTTGCATGAAATTGTTGTTTTACGCGAATAAATGCCTCAAATCTGGATTATGTGATAAAGAGGATCTTGCACTCGTTTCCATTTCATAAGAAATTTATGAAACTCTTCACAAATCTTTCATTTTAGCTTGCTGAATGGATTTTTTTTAGGACTCGTTTCATAAATCTCATATGAAATGGAAACTAATGTAGGATCCTATATATCTAGCATCCTTGATGTCATTTTGTTCTACCCCCGCATAACGTGTTTACAGGGGAAATTAAATTGGGTTCTGTGCGTCGGTGCGTTTTTCTTGACCAGAGCTCTGAAACCGTTCAAGATAATTACTCAAAACGTTGTAGTTATCAAGCTAGTACTCTAGTAGTGCCTTTTGCTATGGAGAAGTTCCACATCTAAAATTTCTTTTTAGTTACCATGGAAACAGATAGGCCAAATTACAAATTTCAGTTATATGGATCATAGGCCAAATTACAAATTTCAGTTATATGGATCATAACTCCAAAACCGTTCAAGATAACTACCTGAAACTTTGTATAACTATCAAGCTAGCATTCTGGTATCGCCTTTTGCTATGGAGAGGTTCTCTTTCTTTTAAGAAAAATTTGGTTACCATGGAAACAGATAGGCAAAACTACAAAATTTGCGGTTTCCGGAATAAGTTGTCAAAACCTTACAAGATAACTACATGTACCTGAAACCTTGTTCACTTATCATCCTATCACTTTAGTTAGGCAAAATTACAAATTTCACGGTTTCCAGAGCATGGCAACAAAATTGTTCAAGAACTGCCTGAAACTTTGTACAAGCTAGCACTCTCTTGGTGCATTTTGCTACTGGAGGAGTTCTCATTTTGTATATTTTGTTTTTCTTTTTCTGTTGCCATGGAAAAAGGCAAAAATACGAAATGTGAGGTTTCTGAAGCATGATCTCAAACTATTAAAAATAACAAATTGAAATTTAACTTCTACACTTATCAACCTAGCACTCTATTGGAGCCGTTTGCATTCAAGATGTATACAGGAAGTTTTGTACTTATGAAGCTAGTGCTCTTATCAAGCCTTGTTTGATGGGGAAGTCATCAGTGTTTTGTAAAAGATGATCTACATCTAGAGTTTGGAGGTCCTGGGTTCAAATCCCAGTCTGGTCATGCATTTCAAGTATATGTACTGTGTGTATGCTTGGTAAGGGTATACCTGTACCAGGGTTGTAAATAGTGTTGTCTTCAGCAGGGGCGAAGACTTATAAAAAGGAGGGAGGAATGTAGCGGAACTGGACTGGGTCAATCGCCAGCAACCCAAGTAACTTAGAGCGTCTAAGAGTTCAGAGGTCCCAGGGTCTGGCCTTCATTTCATATGTTATCTTTCTTACAATTCCTCTGGTTTGTAAATAATCAAGTTGATACAAGTGTGATTGACAGGTAATGTACAAAGTGAAAAGTCGTCGTATTTATTTGTACTTCACCTGGTACATTAAGTACACGGTGAACTGACCTTGCAATTCAAAGGCTCAATGACATTTGAAAACAATTTGAGCAGAGCTCACATCAATATGTGACACTTGTATATGAATGTGTGAAGCATGTACAATGGACCTGTTAATTATCATTCCCTGAATTGTCATGTCAGTAGCATATTGTAGCAATGGTTTCTTCAGGTTCCTATTTACATCACCTGACGTTTCATTGCCGATGGCATCAGTGGAGTTACATCGATATCATAAGGATATAATTAACAAAGCAAAGGTGTGGTCATAAAACAGTATTATTCAAAATTAAATATTCATAACAAGATCACATTAAAACAATAAATAAATAATTTATTAAAGAATAAATAAATTTAGCAAAAATTATAGAGATCTGCAAGGATTATCTGTGTCATGGGAAATTTCATCATTGTTCATAATCTGAAATATACTGCACTTTTCATGCTCCTTTTAAAGTCATTTGTAAAAAGTTAACAAATTTGATCTTTGTTAACCAATATTTATCCCTATGTTAGTGCCAAATGATGTCACGCAGGTCAGTGTGACATCAGTAAGGACAGTTACTAGGTCTACTTGATGTCACACAGGGCGCCCACTCCCCGGAGGATCCAGTGGTCGGGGTTCTGGTTTGTCTTCAGCACTATGAATGTAATATAGGTGAGGTCTGTGCGGTTAGGTTTCTTGTAGACAGGACACTGATACAGACGCGGGTCCTTGGCTGCAGTAGAGTTGATGGCGAACATGTGGACAACTGGCAGGGCGGTGAACAGTACTTTGGGTGTGGATTCACACAGACGACTGTTCCTCCTGTCCCATGCGGCACCGTCCAGGAAAAGGCCATACACAAACACTCCCTCCTGTGGGGCAGAAAACATTCCTTTAAACTTACATGTACCAGACACTATGTGTAAAAAGGAAACCAATATTTTTTGTCCTTTGGTATTATTACTGGTAAGATTATAGACTGGTGTTGCATTAACACTTTCATTTTTGTAATGAGGAATCTAAACAAAATTCCTTCTATTATTGCTGAAATTGGAAGATTTAGACCAAACAAATGTTAACCAGATGTTTTTGAATAAACACAGAGTAAAACACTTGTGCATGAATAGAACGAGATTTATGAAAATCAGTAGCACAAATTTTTCCTTCCCTTCAAGTTTAAGAAGCCACCAATTTAACCATGATATAATTTTGCGACTAGGTATAACGAAGGGCGAATATAAAGCTGACTCACTGCTGGTGCTGCTGAGATATCCTCTTTGTTCTGTCTTATGACCTCATTGTGGAGAGTGACAGAGTCGAGGGCCCAGCCTTTGTGTGCCCGGGTCACCTCCTGTCTCATAGCCGTCAGGAAACCTGCCAACAATCAAAGATGTTAAAAATCCTCTTGATCAACCACAACTTGATACACATCTACAAATATAATCTGTTTAAAACTTCATGTCAGTCTTTACAACAAATTGCGGATGGACAGCCCAAATATGAAAAGAAACTTGTGATCCAAGGTACCATTTTATGATGGTGGGCTAAAAAGTTACAAGTTGACTTCAATAATCTAGGAAATAGAACATTATCAAATCATATATATATAAATTTTGCTAAGCGATAATCATATGGACTTGAGAGATTCTACTGTGAACATTATCATATCGGAAGCATCATTACAAACTTGTTTACTTTATCTGACGACTTACCTTGTGGGTTGAAGAAGCCAGTCATCCAGAATACATCAGGCCGACCTACAAACACCCAGGCATGGAACTGTTCGTTCCTCTCCAGTAACTCTGTGAACCAGAATCCTAGAGTAGACGACGCCCAGGAAATCTTCCTCCACAGGCTAGGCACTCGTGCATCAAACATATTGTCCAGGGCATCACGCAGGTTCTGTAAAGAAGGGCAGTATTTCTTACGTCTCTTTACTGATAAAATAACTCAAATAAAGGACAAGCAAAGTGGTAGAATTAATGCATTTCACCTTATCTTAATATCAGATTTTAGTCATAAAATGATAAGTATGAAGTAATATTATCAAATCAATCAAGTACAGAATTTTGGCTTTCCTTTAATATTGGATCGAGTTCAGAAAAATTCCATAATGTTAGAGGATTACTTGAAGATGCATACATACCGACATCGGTTCACCTTCAAAGTACACACTGAAAACTTGTCTTCAGAACATGTCTAGTGACAAACTGAATTCTTATGGTCAATNGTTTACAATGATATTGCAGAAGTGAATTTCTCGCAATACTATGTTCATTAGTTCTATGAAATAGTTTTTCTCTGTTGGATTAAGTCATGTAAACAGTAGATGCACCTTGTGGAAACCTCGTACTGCTGTGTAGGACATTGTTTTTTCATAGTTAGCTTGTCGATTGATCATCATATATTTACTAGTACTTAATTTGTAACAAGTGTAACCCACATTTGAAATTTGAGAAAATCTGTCTTCAACTCCTGGGAAATGGTGATAACAATTTGGAACTGTCAAAATCCAAGATAGCTGCCCGGCCATTTTGTTTTTTTCATCAGTCTCAAAATGAAACATGCACAACTTGGGACCAATGAAAATCAATACACTTACTGCCAAAATTCAAGATGGGTGTCTAGAGGCCATCTTTTTTTCTCCAATCATGTCTCTTTAAGAAAACATGCATAACAATGGACCATTGGGAAAAATTGATATAGGCCAGAGCTTTGAAACCTCCTAGCTTGGCATAGTCAATAGAACATTTCTTTTACACACCCACAAATTTTAAAGCAGAACAACATTAAGAGATATCTACTAGAATAGGAGTTTTACAATAGCCGAGACAAAGCAGAACCTGATGGCTTGAGGACTACTACATCAGACAGGTAGAAGCTGTCTATAACACTTACCTCACTCATGATGATGGTTCCGTCTATGGCGAGCCTCACACTACATCAGATAGGTAGAAGCTGTCTATAACACTTACCTCACTCATGATGATGGTTCCGTCTATGGCGAGCCTCAGATCTGTCAGTGTGACCCTAACTTCAAAAATGACCCTCTGCATACGGTCAATTTCCTGCTTCAGGAAGATATTGAGGGGCTGCAGGTGTCCATAGCGTCTCAGCCGGTCACGTACCTGTGTACAAGGATTGTGTTACCAAAGGGTTAGACACAGGAATCTCTCACACCTCAAAAGACTTGTGTATTAATACAAACAGCAAAGAACAAACAGCAGCATCCAATATCATAACTAAACACATTCAGCTTTATATCCAGGCTAGGAAAAGCAACCACCTTCTACCTGGAGTTTGGAAAGGAAATCTCCACAAACAGAAACAGGGAATGCTTTCTTAAAAAATTATAACAAGGCAATTGTTATTGTAAGTGTGTGAATGTCTCCACAGCTTTTGTCCTGTTCAGATTCCATTTTGAATTTGATGAAGTTCGTTAGATACTGCATCCTTGATAGCCCATCAACACAGATGAGGTTATCAGAGTCAATAAAAGGTAGATAAAACATGTCAAAGGAAGTTACCTCAAAGAAACGTAAAGGTAAAAGATAAACGTAAACAAGAATCCTAAAAGCTATGGCTAGTTAAATCTTTTTGAACAGACTTGCAGTTTTTAGGTACGGTAGTTTAGATTTGTAGAAACACTGTTTTGAGATTTGTTTTATCCTTTTAAATTTGATGAGACTACAGCCAGACACCCACCTCATGAGGTAAGTAGTTGCCTGGCAGTTTGCTGAGCATGTCGGAGGCCATCTTGTATACAATACTCTCCCTGGTCTCGCCAGCACCCCCACCACTGTCCTTGGGTTGGATACTCATCATCGTCTCCAGTACTGAAGTACTCAGGTTAGTCTGGTACCTAAACAGTGCATACCAGACTTAAATCATCACTTCAGTGTAAGGAGCATTGCCATCACAGAACAGCTTATGTCATCAGTGAGCCTTTATTGAATTAAACGGGTGTTCTCTGTGTGGGTAGACAACCATTATGCTAACTAATTATAACAAGAGGCACATGGGCCATAACGGTCACCTGATATATTTATACAGAGAGTTGATTTTTGTTTTTAACATAAACAGAAATATTATTCAAAGTGACAAAAAACAATAAAACCACCTTATTCAATATCTAGCATGCAGATTTAAGACTGGAAAGTATTTGAAACTAGAACACTGACAGGTCAGTAAGGGCCCCGTCTTGTGGCAATATATCCGACATAATCGTCAAGAAGCAATCTGCCCATTTAGCTGAGCTTGACGTCTGATATTCGGACTTCAAAAAGAATTGCAAGGAAGCAAAATATACATTTAACATGTACTATGATGTGAGTCTTGTTTCCTTCCACCTCCATATTTGCTAGGCTAACAGAAATGTAAATACCGGTGCAATACTCATTTGTTCGCTTTGATATATTTTATTTCACTTTAAATACCTCCTTCATCAAGAGCCAGGGTCAAAGTCAGAGATCCACTTTGTCTTTGACCTTTGGATGCAAATGACCTTGACCTTTCACCTAGTGACCCTGATCTTTGATTCCGACCAACTTTGCTTCATAATATCATAACAAAATGTCCATCAGTGAAAAATACAAAACTTGACCTTGAACCTTTGGACCTCGTTACCTTGACCTTAGGTCATTTGACTCGGTGCTGACCTTGACCTTTGGTCAGTTGACTCCTTGTTTAATTCTGACCAACATTGCTTCATAGTGTCATAACAAAATGTTCATCAGTTAAATGATACTAAATTTGACCTTGACCTTTGATCTAGTGACCTTGACCATAAGTCAGTCGACTCTTTGTTGAATTCCGACCAACTTTGCTTCATAATGTCATAACAAAATGTTCATCAGGGAAAAGATACAAAATTTGACCCTGACCTTTGACCCAGTGACCTTGACCTTTTGTCAATTGACTCCTTGTTTAATTCTGAGCAACATTGCTCAAAGCATCATAACGAAATATTCACCAGTGGAAAGATACAAAATTTAACCTTGACCATTGATCCAATGACCTTGACTTTTGTTCAGTTGACTCCTTATTTAATTCTGACCAACATTGCTTCATAGTGTCATAACAAAATGTTTATCAGTGAAAAAATACAAAAATAGACCTTGACCTTTGAACCTAATGACCTTGACCTTTTACCTCAGTGTGTCTCTGTTTAGTTTCGACCAACTTTGCTTCATAATGATATAAAATGCTCATTAGTGAAAAGCTACAAAATTTGACCTTGAGTCGGTTGACTCCTTGTTTAATTCTGATCAACTTTGCTTCATCATGTCATAACAAAATGCTCCTCAGTGAAAAGGTGCAAAATTTGACCTGGACCTTTGAACCTTATGACCTTGACCTTTGACCTTGACTTTTCATCTGAGTGTGTATTTTTGTGATTTCTCTGATACGGGGCCCTAACTAGCACCTCTGATTCTAAACAAGGAAAATGAAGAAATTTTATTTTAGCACACAGACTTCATCCGGCCCCACCCTATAGCCCTTGGGGGTAGGGATGGCTCAAAATTTTCAAAGTATCAAACTGTCAACTTAGGGTTATAATTCCAATCAAGTTATCAACATGTAATATTCAGAGTATCATTTGCCATTATAAACCATAACAACCCCCCCCCCCCTCTCCTTCCCCAGGGGTAAACGTGAGACCCTAGGGTAAATTCACAATTTTGGTAGAGCACCTAAAAACCCTTCCATCTATGAAGAGTATTTGATTCTACCATATCTGGTCTTGAGAAGAAGATTATGAAATTTCAGTCAATACGACCCTTTTTTGCCCCACCCATCAGCCCCTGGGGGTCGGTCAGGGCTGATATGTGTATACCATCAAACTGCTATCCAATACTGATAATGCTAACAAAGTTTGAATAAATTCCAATGGAAATGAAACAAATGTTGGTCCCAAATGTGATTTCCCTATATAAACTATAGTAAAGTTTACTCCCAGGGGGAAACGTGAGACCCTAGGGTCAAGAAACTCACAATTTTAGTAAAGCACCTTAAGACCCTTCCATCTATTCTACCATATCTGGATCTTGAGAAGATTTTTGAAATTTCAGTCAATTTTACCCTTTTTGGCCCAGCCCCTCAGGCCCCTGGGGGCTGGGGACCATATAATTCACAATTTTAGTTGACCTTTGGCCATGGAAGGTTTCTGCAAAATTTCATTGAAATTGGTTCAGGGGTTTTGGAGAAGAAGTTGAAAATTAAAATTGTTTATGAACGCACGACGGATGCCCCGGACAAAAGGCAATCGCAATAGGTCACTTGAGACTTTGTCTCAGGTGACCTAAAAAGTAATTGCGATGTCTCGTCACATTTGAATCACGTTAAAATGTATAAGATATGGTCCAAACAAGCAATTGTTTTCATGGCCATAAAAGTAGGTTACAGTGACCTAATTACTGTACATTTCCCTCCAAATAACATCTCGTTGTATAGTTTGGAGTTGCATACATTAAACAATTCTCACCACATTGGCCAAAACAAGCCAGACAGACATCACCATAGCCCAGTTACAAAGGTCCCATTTAACATTGTGCATATAAAGAGGAAACCACTCGATATAGAGAAAGGTGTCTGCAAAAATCACATTCTTTGATTTAAGAAAACAATCTTAGACCTTTTCGAGATTCGGATGGGACAAAAAACTGCCAAAATCCGGAGTATAATGATGACACTTTGTAAATTATTTACTGGAACAATAACAGTTTGTGAAACCCTTGTCATTTGTGATATATCGTACGTGATGTCAGCGTTGGTGTGAAGACCTAAGGCCTCCGGCGAGTCCACCAATGGCAGGTTTTCTATGAAAGCCATTGTGTCATCAATGCTCTTCACTTTAGGGATCTTGTAGCCGATATAGAACTGGAAACTGTCGAGGAACATGAAGTCTCCAAACCACACCTATACAAAACAGGATCACGAACAACAATGTGTTAAGGTCTGTGATTAGTCGCACATTTTATATGTAGAAGTATCGAAACTGGAATTTTGTCTGACAAGTTATTAGATCCAAAACCATCAAAACTTATAGCCAGAAAGTATTAAGGATACAAAGAATACTATATAATCTTTGAACAATACATATATGTACAATTTTAACGATGAATATGATGAAATAATACCTGAAATTTTTGTTCATAAAGTAAGTGTACGAAGGTCATTAACTTACTCTTCCAAATGTGTTGAGAAGGCGCTTGTCATAATCGTCAGTAACTCTGCCTCCATACTGGACCTCTCCTAACATGTACCTCACAGTGTTCCACGAGATACCCTGTACAATCACAGATAATATTGACACCCTGTACAATCACAGATAGTATTGACACCCTGTACAATCACAGATAGTATTGACTCCCTGTACAATCACAGATAGTATTGACTCCCTGTACAATCACAGATAATATTGACTCCCTGTACAATCACAGATAGTATTGACTCTATGTACAATCACAGATAATATTGACTCCCTGTACAATCACAGATAATATTGACTTTGTCAAGTTATGTCAATTTGAATAATGTCACTTTACCCATAATGAAAGAATGAAAATTTAATTATATTTCCCCTATTGAGCCTCCTCCTTCATCAATGAGTCCCCTTTGCCGAAGGATGATCCGCACCAAATATGGTTTCAATCCCTAGACCTAATGAGGTTACAGCTTAAAATCCCTTTTCTCAACCTTAAGGAGTAGGTTTTAAAAACATAACTTGACTTAAAAAGTTAAATTTACCCAGCAATATGAGGCCAGTAATAGCTAAACAGGTACCTGGGGCTGAAATTCTGTGTCCCTAACAGCCCTACATAATATTTTAAATGCTCATTCTTTTGTACCTTTCTGGGGTCTATGTCGTCAAGATGGTTCTGAACAAATTGGACACTGGCTGTCCAATCAGATGAGTTGAATTCGTAAGGAATGTTCCAACCAAGTGGTCCAAACTTTCTCCTCTCCTGCAAATCAATAAGTGAAAATAATATGATGTTTTTACCTTCTATACAAGTGATTCTTTACAACACAGAAAATATTTAGTGCTATATATATATATATAGCCTACAAAAAGGTAGCTGAAGCACAAAAATTAGACATTTCTTAAACCTGAGAGTGTGTCACAGCTTGATGTACAGGTCATAAAGGTTTATTGTAAACAAATTCACGTTAATATCATAGTGTGCAAGGAGATACCAATTAACAGTTTTATGATCGTTGACTTGTCAAGTCTACCTGTACCAGTGGAGGAAGGTGAACCCGAATGATAGTTTTATGATCGTTGACTTGTCAAGTCTACCTGTACCACAGTGGAGGAAGGTGAACCCGAATGACAGTTTTATGATCGTTGACTTGTCAAGTCTACCTGTACCACGGTGGAGGAAGGTGAACCCGAATAACAGTTTTATGATCGTTGACTTGTCAATTTACCTGTACCACGTTGGAGGAAGGTGAACACAAATAACAGTTTTATGATTGTTAACTTGTCAATTTACCTGTACCACGGTGGAGGAAGGTGAACCCGAATAACAGTTTTATGATCGTTGACTTGTCAATTTACCTGTACCACGGTGTGGATGAAGGAGACCCCAAATAACATGGGCTTCCACTGCATCATGGTATTGATATCCAGATAGTCCTGTGTGATGCCTGCGTACGTACGCTTCAGACCTGCCTTGATGCCCTGTGGTGGTTCGTTGGTGAACTTGATGGAACACTGCAACAACAAATTAAAGCTAAGCAAGGATATGAAGATTACCCAAAGTTGAGGCCAAGCAAGGGATTGCTGTAGTGATGGGAATCAGAAAACACTTCATGTTTTATGATTGATTCTACACTGGTAACTCACTATAATTGTAATCAGACTTTATCATTCTCGTATTTTGTATGCTTGACTTACATCTGGTGCAGTCACTCATTCATATGATACTTCACTCCTATTTTCCTATTTGTCTTAAATAATAGCATAAGAAATCACAACTCAGCCTATTACTGAAGGATCTATACCCCTGGCACATGTTTGTTTCCAGTTCTACATATTCTAAATTTTCTATGCCACCCCCATGGGTATGACATTTAGCATATTGACTAATGTCTTATAACAATGGAAAGGAAAAATACCGTAGTGCAACATCAAAGCCACAATAAAATGTGGTGTCATAATCAGTTTTCAATAGGGCAGAGAATAAATAATACTGATATCCATTTATAATTTTTAACACACATGTGTATTATTGAAAAGATGGGTGAACAAAATCCATCACCAATGGTGGTGAGGGTATTCCAGAGAAATGTCAACCCTTGGGGTTAGATTGTTGAATGTCTAAACCCTTGGGGTTAGATTGTTGAATGTCTAAACCCTTGAGGTTAGATTGTTGAATGTCTAAACCCGTGGCTTGAAGCAAGCCTTTGGTGACACAGGAACATCACCCCTCAGGTTAAAATTGCTCAGTCATATATATATACCTTCCTTGTTGGGAAGGATTCTGTTAATTTATTCATATTTTACACTTCCATTGTACTTTAACCTTGCTGTGTGCCAACATGATAACACATTAAGACGTTTATGAGTGGAGTATTGTGCGGATGAAGTATACCTGTAGAAGACTGATGGGGAAGGCAGGATGGACCTCTGTTGTGATCCACACTCGGAAGTCCTCGTGGACATGCTGTGTATCCACGATTGTCTCCAGTAACTCATCCATGAAGTCGAGACCAAGATGGCAGTTCTGCAGCATGGCAAAACCACCCTGGCAAACAAAACAACCACACAACTGTACTGCTTGTTCCAGGTCCAGTCTCTGAACTCTGTAAGACTTTACTGGTAGACTGGTGATGCAGCTTAAAAGAACCTTACAGTAGGATAGCTTCAAGATGGACAAACTTGACAAAACACAATCCTAATATTGTGGCAGTTGTGCTAGTACTCATTATGTTAGATGTACAAGAGTTACGTTCAGTCTTAATTGTATCTCTTGTTCCCTTAAGGTCCGAGTCATCAATATTAATGTTAGTGGTAATGGTATGTCATACCAACTTTAGAACACAGCAACTGCCAGCAGTATAGGGTGAAATTCTCCGGCTGTTTATACCCTTCTTACTACACTTATGATACAGAATACTCACAGTTTGCATGAAGAGGCTGATAAGTTTCCTGGCATGAACTTCCTGTCCTTGCCCCATGGAAATAGCTCTGAACTCTGAAATGTTAAAAAGACATTAACATTGACCTCAGTCAAGGCCATGTTGAGGTTTTACAGTCTTAAATGTGACCTTGAACTTGACCCAACAACCCTGAAATTCGAACTAGACTGAGTTATTATGGTCCTTTGAATTTGTGTGAAGTTTGATTAAAATCCTTCAAGGAATAAAGACGCTAGAGCACNCCCCCCGTTTCACCGGTAAGGGGACATAAAATAGATAAAGCCTGATGGAATTTTAATCCATGCACAGAATTTGATCGTTCTACATTTTTTTTTAAATATTGGTAAAATATTTTCCCTTTGGGGCCCTGCCCTGGCCGCTTAGGGTTAGGGTAGAAATCACAATTTTACAATTTGATACCAATTCCTTCAAGGATGATTCTGACCAAGTAAGAATAATTTCCTGCAGAAAATTAACAAAATATACCCAAAAGTTTTATTTCCCTATATAACCTACCAGTATACCAGTAGTTACCTTAACCCCCTCCCCAAGGGAGAACGGATGGCCTGGGGGTACTGAGTTTGACAATTTTAATAAAGTCCCTGATGATCTTTTCATAAATGCAGAGAAATTGACTGTAGTACCTCTGAGTCTGGAGAAGAAGATTTTTGAAACATTGGTTAATTTTTCCTTCAGGGCCCAGCCCTGGGATTGGGTTAGGTATCCAAATTTTACAATTTTGTGGCCTCATGCACCAAGGATGATTTTGACCAAGTTTAAAAAAATTCCATCTACTGGTTCTTGAGAAGAAGTCGAAAATGTAAAAAGTTAATCCATAATAAAACCTAACAAAGTTACAAACAGGACGGGTGAAGGGACAATTGTCGTAATTTATCATAATTTTAGTTTAAATGGTTTTGGTGTTTTCTACAATGACCATAGAATAGGCATTAAAAAACTGCCATCTCAGTCTAGTTGCTGCTAATACCTAAGTAAGGTGACTTACAGAGGCCACTCTATCAGACTGGTGGGGTCAAAAATGAACAGCTACGCTGGTCCCATGGCTTAACTATGTGTAAGTGACTTAAAGAGGCCGCTCTATCAGACTGGTGAGGTCAAAAATGAACAGCCACGCTGGTCCCATGGCTTAACTATGTGTAAGTGACTTACAGAGGCCGCTCTATCAGACTGGTGGGGTCAAAAATGAACAGCCACGCTGGCCCCATGGCTTAACTATGTGTAAGTGACTTACAGAGCCCCTCTAAAGCGTTGGTGGGTCGGAGCCCAGGGACTGCAGACTTACCTAGGTTTAATTTCTTACAGAGCCCCTCTATCGGGTTGGTGGGGTCGGAGCCCATGGATTGCAGACTTACCTAGGTTTAGTTTCTTACAGAGACCCTCTATCGGGTTGATGGGGTCGGAGCCCATGGACAGTAGGCTTACCTATAAGTTTAGTTTCTTACAGAGCCCCTCTTAAGGGTTGGTCGGGTCGGAGCCCAGTGACTGCAGACTTACCTAGGTTTAGTTTCTTACAGAGCCCCTCTAAAGGGTTGGTGGGGTCGGAGCCTATGAACTGCAGACTTACCTCGGTTTAGTTTCTTACAGAGCCCCTCTATTTGATTGATGGGGTCGGAGCCTATGAACTGCAGACTTACCTAGGTTTAATTTCTTACAGAGCCCCTCTTATGGGTTGGTGGGGTCGGAGCTCAGGGACTGCAGACTTACCTAGGTTTTGTTTCTTACAGAGTCCCTCTATTTGATTGGTGGGGTCGGAGCCCATGGACAGCAGACAGATCAAAGGTGTTCGGTTGTCACTCTCGCCCCATGTCGTCTCCATGTTGAGGATAACAGGTTCAGCGTACTGCTGTCCCATCGCGTCCCCTATAAACTTTCTGGCCTGAGGAATTGTTCTGTCAGGACACCATGATCTACAAACAGCTGATTGGAATCACTACATCGTCTTCTTCAACTCTATAAACTTTATCTTTTGGAGTCAACTAGATAAATTCAATTTGATCAGCACATGCACAAAAGCCAAGTGACAAATATTATACTTATCGGACTCCCAGGAAAAAAATTGAACAAGAGGTAATTGTTAGCTCCTTGTGTATCAAATAATTACAGAAATCCTGATAAGTAACAGTGGCAGACAAAATTTGCCCATATTTTCCATACATCTGTTTTGGCTCTCCAATATAACACCGAGCATTAAATACTGGCAATACATTGGTAAAAAGAAACCTGTTGTTTACTGTTTTCATTATAAACGGTTATGTTTTTTGAACTGCAAGGTTTCTACAATAGCACTTTCAATGAGATTTCCAAGAAATACCATGTTTTTTCATTACTTTTTTTCAAATTAAGTTCTATATGTCATACTTGGTAAATTTCTGATGCATTCTTGTAATAAAATGTAATATTACAAGAAACAACAATGTAATACTTTATTACTCAGGTACGTTAATTTATTTCTTGGATATGTTGAAATGGAAAAGCATATTTTAATTTACGAGCCAAAAAGAAGGCATGGTTCTTTGCTATTTCTTGTTTACTGGTTTACAAAATTTATCCTAGGGTTCCCTCCTTTGCCTGTATACAGTTAAAATGTGCTGCAGGATTGAGGGGCCAAATCATTGAAGATTTAATACACCTTTCACTTTTCATGAAATGTAAATCTTCTTATGTTTCTCATCGCACACCAACACAAAATTTTAAATACATCTGGTCAACAACCTTGGTACTCATTGCAGTCAGAATGTATGTAAACAGATGGATGGACAGAGTGATGACATAATAACGTTTCACTTTTGGGGGGCTTAAAAAGGTGTGGAGTAACTGGAACGTCAACAGTACCTTATGAGCATCAGTTTGCGGAAGGAGTCGAGCGAGGCACTATAACCATCTGGGACCTGTTCCTCCTCTGGAGCCTCGGTGTCAAACCATGCCTTCCAGGCTTTCTCATTACGAGATACCTTCACAAACAGAGACATTATAGCATTAAGTCTGTTTCCTTACTCTCCCTTTCCTTTGTTACTCACAATGAACATCTTGTAAATGTTTTAGGACTAGATTACCATACGTATATATAAATATACATAAAAAATAATTAAAGACCAGAGTTTCTTCGACTTCCCTAGTGCTTTCTCCTCTTCATCAGGGGAATTGTTTATTCATGATATATATATATGTAAGTGATGCAATGTCTGGTAATCTTTCCCATTTTGATTTGGCAAGCTTAATCCTTTCAGTGAATATTTTCTTCCTACTCCCAAAGGTGCCCGTGCATTTTCAAAAGGGAAAATACTAGGACATACCTGTTATTAATTACACCCATCAAAACTATAAAGTAATATGATATTTATGCTAATATTGACCTAGTCTGGTTCAGATTTCCATTGGGGCGGGACACTCACTGTAACTGTGAAAAAGGCCAGTACCTGATTAAGAATTTCACTGAACTGGGGGCGTCCACTGAGCTGTACGAGATTGAGCCATGTCACGTCCATAATCCACCGTGCTGGTTTAGGGGTCACAGCGTTCAGGTCCAAGGCAGCACCACCTGTCAACAGACCATCACTATGCTGATCAAACTTATCAGTTCACTGGTCAAAACTTAGTAACAGTGACCTGTATAGACATGTTTGAAACTCCTACTGCACATTTAATGTCAGTGTATCACCATGTCAAATCTCAGACTTTCAGGTTCAGAGATAATCTACAGAAATGAAAGTTTGGCATACAGATGGACACAATGATTGTTATGAGGCACCTTTGTCACCAATGCAGGGCCCTTATAAATAAAATATTTTTAACAATTGACCTGTTGAATACCGTCTATACAGTAGAATCTGCTCATGTGATAACTTTTATTCAGCGACCATCTTCCTTATGCGACCATTTTAATATCCTTCCAATACATTTCTCTATGCAATTTCAATGTACAGTAAAAAATAGCAAAAATGAATCCCAAAGGACCTATTTAACCTTATACCCAGACATTTGGTACCAACATACTGTCAGTACTGTTAGATGGTTGTCGCCAGCAGTATGATGTTAGATTTCTGCAGGAAACTGACCTTTATACACCTTGGTTTCTGGCATTTAGATGTCTCAGTCTAAGGGAGAAATCTGGCTAGGAACAACTTTAGACTTGGTATTGTGAGACGTTCTGAGGAGAAGAACATCAGTGTGGCTCCAAACAGCTCTATAGTGGTTAAGTCATATGTCGACAAGGAGATACCTTATCATCCAACATGTGTCTTATTACAGCCAGCAAGGGACTGTATTACTTCTCAGTCACTTAAGACTTGAATCCCGCTATGATGAATTCTCGCTACAAACGGACGAGGAGTTTAAATGTCCAGCTATTCAACATGTCCAACACCAGACTATGGTCATTGCATCCCAAGAGGTTCTCTGTGAGATCCCCCCATCAATATTGAGGATACGAAAGATGCGGAGACTGAGGAATTGCGTCAGCAGTTTGATGACATATTGGAGAAATTTGATATTGGCTCTGGTACCCTCTCAGGGGATAACGTTGAAGGAGTTAGGAACATCCTGGCTGGGTTTGAAGATGTGTTCTCCCACAATGATAAGCACATTGGATTTGGCATCTCATCATGTTGAGGAATCCCACTCCTTTCAAGCAGAGACATCGACGTATCTAACCGTCCATGTATGAGGAGGTCAGGAATTATCTGCATCAGCTGACAAATAATGTAATCATACGACCGTCTCATAGTCCTTGGGCTTCGCCTATTGCATTAATGTGCAAGAAAGAAGGACAGTTAAGGATGTGTGTAAGTTTCAGAGAATTGAATGACAGGACCATAAGGACTTCTATGCACTTCCAAGGATATAGGAGATACTGGACGCTCAGACTGCTTGTAAGTATTTCACCATCTTAGACATTAAGTCTGGTTATCATCAGGTGGATATATATCTCATATCTCTTCTTTAGTGCATGTGTATAATTGCACTCGCCATGACTTTCACCATTTCATCAGTTGTTTGGCAGGGAGCCATAGTTACCAGTAGACATAGCGTTCCCTATAGACAGCGACTCAACATCATCGCTATCTGAATAGGTTGATAACCTCCTCAAGGCAAAAAGGTTGAAGGATTCATACCAGCTGGCATCAACCTTAGCTCACAAGGCTAAAGACTGACAGAAAGTGCAATATGACAGGAAACAGAGAGGTGCTACGTCAAAATATTATCATTTGAAGGGAAACACAAGCTATCGGTAATCTGGGAAAATCAATATACAGAGTACTTAAACAACCAACAAGGACATTCCTATGTACATAGCACAAGTGGAATCCGGAGAAGGAAACCAACACTTCACCCCAACAATCTCCTTCCAAAAGGTTCACTATATAAGAGACCCATTCCAGCGAAATGCTGAACGAAATCGGTGTTGCCACAGAGTGTTCACGAGATGACGATGACTACTATGTTTACCAATATGCCCGTACCGTAGGAGTTGATTCACATTACTCAGAGGGACCAGTACCTTCTGATAACCTGTGGAAGTGATCCCCCTTCAGAACCAAGACGACCAAGTGTTGTTGCTGAGGAGGTTGATGTTGTTGGCTCTTCTTGTGAGGACCAGCTCTCCGGAGGAGAATGTCCTTTAGTTGGGGGAGAACAACAGGATCAGGAAGTTGAGAGGGTTGTGGATGGTTCTAGATAAAGCACCAGACAGCGAGTACAGCCCACTTGGCAAAGATCATGTTTTTAGGCAGCAGGTATCATCGTCCCAGGATATGACAACTTGGAGTTCCCGGATGGCATTATTGGAGACGCTGGCACAGCAGGGTATCTTAACAAGAGTGTCACCGGATGTAGCTCAAGTTCTGATTAACAGTATCTTTGGAACAGTGTGAGTTTTCGGCTTGGATATTGTTCTTACAGATACATGAATTACATTATTGTATCAGTTTGTGGTATTTGTAATATTGTTATATTACTTGTATTCTGCCTTGTATTTTGGAACATGTAGTTTCTAAAATTTATTTAGCATGCTCCCTTAAGTTGTGAATTATATGATTGATTATACCAGGGAAGTTAGCTTTTGTACATGACCAGGATGTCATATGTTAAGTAAGGGGAGGATGTAACACGTCATATGTTAACCCTTAGGCTGCTACGCACGGCATATGCCGTTTCTCGGTCTGTAGGTTTTGATCGGTAGCCAGAAAGTGTGAAGTCTGTTGTTGCTATACCAAACCCCAACATGTATAGTAGAAGGCTTCTGATTGGTTGTTTTGTCATTACTTTCGATATTCCCGGCAGTGTACGCTAGTAATGACCAAAGGTGTGCGAGAGAATTTCAAATCGAAAAAAAAAGTCATAAAAATGGCGGACATGTATATTGAAGCGATGAATATGATGGTAAAAATTTATTCTCCAGCATCACCTACGATGATAATAAAGGTTTTGAAGGGTTTGACGTGGTTGATGTGGAAATACTTCGGTGTAACATAATATATAACTTACCAATGAACGGCTTTGTGCCCTACACAAACAGGAAAATATTGGCGGACTAAGGCGCACATGTCGTCAGCAGGTGAGGCCAAATTGAACATTGACATTGATACGTTTTGAGCCGATTTAATTCTTCAAACTTTTTATCGATGATTTAATCATAAACTAGACCGTAGCCAAGATATATCTATATGCCAACTGTGACAATAAATATATTGAATAACGACCTAAAACCTGTAGCAAATCACATGCAATTCTTGACAAAATACCAGACCTTTTTACCTGAGAAACTCCGTGTAAATGTACAGCGCCTTTGTCAAAAATGAAGTTTACAATCTCTGTTATCATTTGCCAATCACATTTGCGGACAAAAATAATTTTAAAATGATTTTTCTTTTGCTTAAATACGATTAATAAAAAGTTTCACCTTTTCTTACCTTTATTACCACCTGTACAGTTAAATACTGAAGCAACTTTAGAATTGAAAACGTTAACATAAACGCAATACAACAACAAACAAATTCTCTTATAACTTTTTTTCACATATAACAAATATTTTTCAAGTTATGCACATTTAAAAATTCAAGTAAATTAATTTAAATTTCAATAATTAATCCAGCAGTGGTGTCCCTTTACATAGAAATCAATTTTAATGTAGCAGCCTAAGGGTTAAGTAAGGGGAGGATATAACATGTCTTATTACCCCTTTGGCTTTGAGAAAAATCTAGGAATCTGATTGGTTAAAAACTACAGTGTACCAAACCGCATTCGTAAATCTCAGGGGGTATACGGTCATGTCACATGATTCTCAGCAGTTATACGGTGGAATAACGTGATTTTACAAGGGGTATACGGGTCACGTGTCTTTGTGTCTTGCGGCCGGGCAACAGGAGACAACTCGCATTCGTCGTATGCTTCGCTGATAAAACGAAACTAAATGAGGTACTGTACCATTTTTATCTGGACAACAGAAAAGTTGACTCAGAGTGGTTATAAATTCGTTACACAGATTTTTGTCAGGGTATACGGGATGGTATGACCCTACAGAAACCCTTTATGGTCATACCATCCCGTATACCCTGCCAAAAATCTGTGTAACTAATAATATGTTAAGTAAGGGGAGGATGTAACAATGTGCAAATACTGATGTTTTATTAATGACTGTGATAAAAAGTTTTTAGATAACATGAATTGAGCAAGAAAAACAAAGCAGCTGCCATGGAACGTTATCTACGAATACAGTGACCAATGCAATCTTTCAAAATGATATATTGCTTTATTAATGGAGAATTAACTTTAGAGTGGGATAAACAAGAAAGGTGACAATGTTCACCTGTATACAGATCATTAACCCTTTCACCCCTTTAATAAAACTTTAATAAACTCTTCCATAAATTGATCTGGACGAGTCCATTATGATCTACAGTGTTGAGAGGGTTAAGTGAGATTTGTACCTTTGATGAAAGTCTGGAACTCCTCAGGTCTGACCTGTCCCTTCTGTATGTTGATCTTGAAGGTTATTAGCAAAGTGAAGAGGAACTTGTGTTCCTCATACAGACTACGACAGGTGTAGCGGAACACCTCAAACGTCAGGAACTCTATGATGTTATGAATTCTTTTGGCTGGGACTGGGCTCTTTTCAGACCTGAAATTAGCGAGGAAATCAAACATAATAATCAGCCATGTAACTCTGTCAATTGCATTTGCATGCATTTTAATTTAAAACATTAAGAGTCTCAGACATGTTTATTTTCAGGCTTCTAAACCAACCAGTGATAATGACTCCACACCAAGGCAGTAACAAAACAACAGGCTATTGTCGAGGATAATATGAACTTTTTCACACTAAATACCACAGGTTGCAGTTTCCCATTATAGCTAATACCATTTACTATAAAATGAAATGTATAGACATTTCATCATGAATTTCATAACTAAATGGCCCTACTTCAGTTTAAAATTCATGAATTCTATGGCTAAAATCTTCATATAGAAGGAAGTTCTCCTTTCCTTGCATTAAATACTATCTAAGAAACAAAATGCTGACCTTAACTAATTATAAATGAACGTTTTGTTGATACTGTTGTCTTACTTATGCATGGAGATGTCAAACAGGCCAAGGAACTGTTTGAGGGAAGTCTGGTACATCTTGTTGACCATGCTCATGTCACAGATCAGGAAATACAAGATGCTACCTCGTGTGGCCACTGTCAAATGTAAACACAGTGTGAATAGATTGATCATGGAACACACAGTGTGAATAGATAGATCATCTAACAAATGACAAAATGATAATTAACCCTTATTATCTGTGCAATATGAGGTTGATGTTATTTTTTAAAAAGAAGAAAATGACTTTGGAGAAATAGATCAGTACAGTGTCTTAGCTTTTAAGAGTCCAATACTTAAAAAATTAAAAATCCTACAGCTTCAAGATGTTATTGTGACAATGAAACATAGATCTTACTGCGAAGCACTTGCACAAAACTTGTACTGTATCACCTACATTACTGAACCTATTTGTTTGACAAAAAATTGAGAAATTTTGGAATTCATAGATTACGTTTTTCAAGGATCAATCTACAGCAAAAATATAATCACTACAGTACATATGAGTTATGACTTCTCATGACACGTTTTGTGTTCACTATGACTACAGTACACATCACTATGACTACAGTACACATGTACACATCACGGACTACAGTACACATCACTATGACTACAGTACACATGTACACATCACGGACTACAGTGCACATCACTATGACTTTACCAGGTCTGTACTCCTCTCTGGCTTCGTTGATCTTTATCTCAGTTTCTGCAGCCACAGTCAACTTTTCACTGACCTCTGCTGCGGTCACCTTCGTGTTGGACAGTACCTGTATGAGGGACTCATCGTCCACAAGGGAGCCCTGTCAAAATATTTGTACACTTTTTGAAATACAAGAAGTGGCATAAACTTGCGAATTTCCAGTTAGACTTTTTGATATTCTTCATGCAGAGCAATTTCTCGCCATTCTGAATATTTGTATGTACTGTGAGAACAGATACATATTGCAATCACAACTACTTTTAACCACATCAGGGGTGTCTACTCACTTTCCGTTAAAAAACATATAGGAGTATAGGAATTATGCAAAAGTAAGTAATTTAGAGGATTTTCTATCCATGTTTTGTACTTAAATTCAGGTTTTAAATGCTTCATACATGAATTATTATCATCAAATAACACCATCCATTGCTATGTCCTTGTATCACAAATAAAGTTAAAGACTTCAAAGTTTAAGGTTGTGTTAAGAATGCTACCTATAAAGTGACAGACCTTTGTGCTGGTGAGTTTGTACAGTAGATTATCCTCCAGCTCCTGCATCTTCCTCTTGTTCACAGTAACGTCTAACATGAGCTTGGCACGGTCAGCCTCCAGTTCCTGTACACACAAACACACCCGGCTTACTCCAATGTTAACATCAGTGGGTCTAATACACGGCTTTCTATTCAACCCTTTCCCGTTCAAATTGCTTCATATTCAAGAACAGTGTAAAGAAGTATGAGCCACAGTTTTAGCAGCTATACTGATATCTATTATTTTCTCTACTCAATATGCAAGTGATTAAATTTACCTGACCATTACAAGTTGTTCCTAAATCAACATATTCAAAACATTACAACAAAACAAGCAGCAACCAAAGGAAAAGTAAAGTTATACTTGTCCTTGACATGAGTCTGGGATAACCTACGTTTTTCTGTCCTTGACCTGAGTCTGGGATAATCTGTTTTTCTGTCCTTGACCAGTGAGAGATAACCTATGTTTTTTCTGTCCTTGACCACAGTGAGGGTTAAAGGATAACCTACGTTTTTCTGTCCTTGACCACAGTGAGGGATAATCTATGTTTTTCTGTCCTTGACCAGTGAGAGATAACCTATGTTTTTCTGTCCTTGACCTCAGTGAGAGATAACCTATGTTTTTCTGTCCTTGACCTCAGTGAGGGTTATAGGATAACCTACGTTTTTCTGTCCTTGACCACAGTGAGGGATAAGCTACGTTTTTCTGCCCTTGACCACAGTGAGGGATAATCTACTTTTTTCTGTCCTTGACCACAGTGAGGGTTATAGGATAACCTACATTTTTCTGTCCTTGACCACAGTGAGGGATAACCTATGTTCTTCTGTTCTTGACCAGTTAGGGATAACCTACGTTTTTCTGTCCTTGACCAGTGATGGATAACCTACAATTTTCTGTCCTTGACCACAGTAAGAGATAACCTACATTTTCTGTCCTTGACCACAGTGAGGGATAACCTAAGTTTTTCTGTCCTTGACCACAGTGAGGGATAACCTATGTTTTTCTGTCCTTTACCACAGTGAGGGATAACCTACATTTTCTGTCCTTGACCACAGTGAGGGATAACCTAAGTTTTTCTGTCATTGACCACAGTGAGGGATAACCTACGTTTTTCTGTCCTTGACCACAGTGAGGGATAACCTACGCTGTCCTTGACCGCAGTGAGGCATAACCTACACTGTCCTTGACCACAGTGAGGATAACCTATGTTTTTCTGTCCTTGACCACAGTGAGGGATAACCTATGTTTTTCTGTCCTTGATCACAATGAGGGATAACCTACGCTGTCCTTGACCACAGTGAGGGATAACCTACATTTTTCTGTCCTTGACCACAGTGAGGGATAACCTACGCTGTCATTGACCACAGTGAGGCATAACCTACGCTTTTCTGTCCTTGACCACAGTGAGGGATAACCTACGCTGTCCTTGACCGCAGTGAGGCATAACCTACACTGTCCTTGACCACAGTGAGGATAACCTATGTTTTTCTGTCCTTGACCACAGTGAGGGATAACCTATGCTGTCCTTGACCACAGTGAGGCATAACCTACACTGTCCTTGACCACAGTGAGGATAACCTACGTTTTTCTGTCCTTGACCACAGTGAGGGATAACCTATGTTTTTCTGTCCTTGATCACAATGAGGGATAACCTACGCTGTCCTTGACCACAGTGAGGGATAACCTACATTTTTCTGTCCTTGACCACAGTGAGGGATAACCTACGCTGTCCTTGACCACAGTGAGGCATAACCTACGCTGTCCTTGACCACAGTGAGGGATAACCTACACTGTCCTTGACCACAGTGAGGGATAACCTACGCTGTCCTTGACCACAGTGAGGGATAACCTACGCTGTCCTTGACCACAGTGAGGGATAACCTACGCTGTCCTTGACCACAGTGAGGGATAACCTACGCTGTCCTTGACCACAGTGAGGGATAACCTACGCTGTCCTTGACCACAGTGAGGGATAACCTACGCTGTCCTTGACCACAGTGAGGGATAACCTACGCTGTCCTTGACCACAGTGAGGGATAACCTACGCTGTCCTTGACCACAGTGAGGGATAACCTACGCTGTCCTTGACCACAGTGAGGGATAACCTACGCTGTCCTTGACCACAGTGAGGGATAACCTATGCTGTCCTTGACCACAGTGAGGGATAACCTATGCTGTCCTTGACCACAGTGAGGGATAACCTACGTTTTTCTGTCCTTGACCAGTGAGGGATAACCTACGCTGTCATTGACCACAGTGAGGGATAACCTACGCTGTCCTTGACCACAGTGAGGCATAACCTACGCTGTCATTGACCACAGTGAGGGATAACCTACGTTTTTCTGTCCTTGACCAATGCGGGATAACCTACGCTGTCCTTGACCACAGTGAGGGATAACCTACGTTTTTCTCGGTCATGATGACACGGCCTAGTAGCTGGTCCTCCAAACCTTTCATAGTAACAGTGAAGTCTATGATGGCTGTCCTGGCGCTCACCTACGATCACAAAAACATGCAGCTATTTAGTAGAGCATACTGCAGTGCTTTATACTCCACATACGTAATCAATAAAATCAAGAATTGTTCAGAAATATTTTCAATGTAAACATTTCCCCCATGAAATCCAGTTTTCTTTGATTTAATAAAAAAAATAAAAAAATTAACCATTACATGTCAAAACATTTTACAGATGTTTTCGATGTTTTCGAAGATATACACATACATATATATCCGAGCCGTTTAAATACTGAAATAGTGTCCATCTTCTGGTCAGGACAGATTGGAATCAATATAAAATTAATTCTTTATCGTAATTATAATTTTTATAACTCGTTACTCTTTGAACAACTGATCTAAATCTGAAATAAAACTAAAACTTTTGAGGGATTGTCTATAATAATAAAACTTTACCTCCGGTGAGTAGGCAGGGTTCGGCAGTTTGGTTGTAATGTACAGGTAGAATTCGCTCATCACATCACATTCTTTGTCTCCTACTTTGACCTACAAATGTCCATCATTGTGAATGTAAAGTTTGTAATATGTTTGTATCATCCTATATAAAGAGTTGCTTGTGCAGCAGTCTGTATTGGGAGGCACCATCTGTCTTATAGGACCACCTTAATCCCTTTCAAACGTTTTACTACTGTATACCAGGCAAATTCGCCGCAGTTTAATTTTTGCCTTTTCCGCCAGTTGTAATGGGCCGAATATCATTACAGCGAACATTAGTAAACAACATAATATACATAGTAGTTAAATGTGAGTGGAGAAATTAAAACTGGGTGAATAAGGATGATTCTGACGAATGGCGAAGTTAACACTGGGTGAAACCTTCTGTAAGGTATGGTTTTCTTTTCAGATATTATTTATCAACGCTAAAGTCATGCCAGAAAAAAATGTGCCCAACACACAGTAACAGATTATGGTACAGAAATCCATACCGCAGAATTATATTACTTTTTATATATAAGTATGTTTCATAAAAATAACAACATCAAACATCTACCAAAAACTTCATCAATCACGACGACAGCACAAGTTTTACATAGCCGTACAACTTCAGCTACTGGTAGGGGGCTAGATCGTCCTGGTTTTACATAGAACACTGTACAACTTCAGCTACTGGTAGGTGACTAGATCGTCCTGGTTTTAAAGAATGTCCAAGAATCTTCTGCAGTGGAACTAAGGAGTTGGTATGGTTAATACAGACATCAGGATTGTACAAGGTTTATAGATAATAGGTTCCTCATCAATACATGGAACCTCTTTTCAAAGAATAAAGTTGGGTGTAGGCAGGAGAGACACTGTAATTCAAGAAACTTATACCTGTCACATTCTAACTTACCTTGAATGTTGATCCAGATTTTATGAAGTTTTTCTCCAGAACATTGTCAAGTGCAGGGTCAAGTTCCTCCCCAGCATCCTCCAGCAGAAGAGGGCGCCCCAGGGACAAAGCATCCTCAAGGTGGGAGCGGAAGTATTTGTGGTTCAGAGATGTCACCTACACATCAATGACATTAGGTTACTGATTGGTAAATCTAATTTTGTCATCAACACATCTAGTTCATATGTATTTATCTATGATTCCGATGTCTGAAGTTTTTATTTCTATTTTCTCTCTCTCATCTTTTTAAACAAGAGGCCCAATGGGCCTGCATCGCTCACCTGGTATAAATCTCACACATGTAACCTTAAAAGTGATCTAAAATAAAGCTACAGGCAAAATATCAGTATTTATGATTAAAATTCATTCAAAAGACCCTGTTAATTTTTTTTAAAACATTTCACCCCTGTGATTGAAAGTTGAACAAAGTCATTATGTTGAACAAATTTTATAGCCTTTCATCTCAGGATGCAACTTGCAAAGTATCAACATCCTGGGACCCATGGTTATTCAGAAGAGGTCGTTTAAAGATTTTAAACAAATTTGACCCCTGTGACCTTGAATATAAGTCAAAGTCATTCACTTTAACAAACATAGTAGTCCTT